>NW_008328096.1:47756-67558 GCF_000622305.1 Nannospalax galili
GAGGGTGGGGGTGGGGGCGACCAGGACTGCAGCCTGGAGAGTGAGGCTGACCAGCTCCTGACTGACAAGGCCACCAGGACAGCCTTGGTGCAAATGTCACCTCCTCCAGGAAGCCTTCTTCATTTCCTCTCGTTCCACAACGAGGTGCTGCTCCCTTCTGTGCCAGCGTCTGCCCTAATCTACCCCTGTTCGTGTGCTGGAGTTGGAGAGACATTTCCTAAAATGTTCTTAAAGCTAGGTCTAAGAAAAACTTCCGGGCCAACCAGATGACTCTGAGGTAAAGGGATTTGCCACCACACCTGATGAGGACCATTGGATTCCCCCCAGGACCCACAAGGTAGAGACAGGGAACCAGCTCCTGCAGGTTGTCCTCTGACCTCCACATGCATGCATGTATGCACACACATGTGCGCGCACACACATAAAAAAAAGAAAAGCTTCCTAGCCTGGAAGTTAACATACTGTTTTACTTTTTTCAAACACGGCTGTAGAAAGACTCTCCTAAAAAGTGTGGAGTGCGTGTCAAGTGCCACAGCAAAACCCATCACTCTGTACGCCAAGTAAACAATTCATGGGGCAGGAGATCTAAGGCTAGAGGAACAGGCGGGAGACTGAGGCAAGAGCGTGGGGTGGCAGCACATCTGGAATCCCAGAACCGGGGAGGTGGAAGCAGGAAGGTTGCCGCAAGACACCGCCAGTCTGGGCTGCAAAGTGAGACTCAAAAAACACAAAACAAAACCCAAACTAAACAAAAACCCCAGAACTCTACAGCAGGTGAGCACTCTTCGCGCATTGATGATGTCATCTTTAATGATGTCATATTTATAAAAGAAACATGGGGGGCCAGGCGTGGTGGCGCACGCCTTTAGTCCCAGCACTCGGGAGGCAGAGGCAGGCGGATCTCTGTGAGTTCAAGGCCAGCCTGGTCTACGTAGTGAGTTCCAGGACAGCTACAGGGAAGCCCTGTCTCAAAAAGACCAAAAAGGAAACATGGGAGCCTTTGCCCTATTCCTGGGAAAGCGCTGGAGGTGCCTGGCAAGTCCGTACGTGCACGAGAACAGCAGCGTTCCTGGTCACTTCTGTTTGCTTCTCTGAGTATGTTTGGGTCTGCTCTGTTCTCACCCGTATCAGGAAAGTTAAGATGGTGTGACTGGTTTTCATGTTTCATTCTCTCCAAAGTAACACCTCGAAGCAAAAGCCTACCATCTTCTTTTTACGTCCAAAGTCTAGTGTACTCAATTTTTCTGCATCGCTGAACAGATAATGTGAATGACGAGCTTACACCACAAGAGGGCGCTCTAAACAGGTTTATTGCGTTTTTGTTTTGACAGGGTCTCACTATACAGCCCTCCTGGGCCTGGAACTTGCTATGTAGAGCACGCTGGCCTCAAACTCAGAGAAATCCTCCTGCCTCTGGAATGCTAGAATTAAAAGTGTGCGCCACCATGACCAGCTATTAGTGTGTATTGTTATAAGAAATCTGGGGCTGAGGATGCAGCTGGTTATGATAGAGGCCTTATCAGGCCCTGGGTCCCACTGGCTGCACTGCAAATAGTAAACTAAATAGAATAAGCAATCTATTGTTTCATTAAAAAGGATATCAGAGTCGGGTATAGTGGTACAGACCTGTAATTCCAGCACTCAAGAGACTGAGGCAGGTGGAGCTCTGTGAGTTCGAGGCCTGTCTGGTCTACATAGCATGTTCTAGGCCAGCTGGGGCTACAGGGAGACACTGTCTCAAAAAGGAAAACAAAACAAAACAAAAAAACCTGAAAAGGAAAAATGGATCTCAAAAATGTAAATGCTAGATCAATCAATGTTACAACTTTGGAGACCATATTGATATTGGAGGAACTGCCAATGGGTTTTAAAATAGAATGCCCCTAACTTAAAAAAAAAATCATATCATGGGAAGACTAAGAACTGGGAGAGGATAAAGCCCAAAGGAGCCTGGAGCCCCAGATGCGCCGCTCTGTTTGCTGTAGTTGCAAACACTGGGGATGTTTCCCGAGGTGGGAAGAAAGCAGGCCTGGAACTTCCAGTAGCAGGAAGAGGTGACTGTAGGGATGATGGGATGCTTCCCTCCTTCACCATGGTGATGGCTAGCAGAACTGGCTCATCTGGTGGGCTCTGTCCTACCAAGGACTCAAGGGGAGCTGCACAGCTGGGGAGGGAAGAGAAGGGGGAGGTGGGGCTGACCTTAGAGGCATCGTAACAGCCTGAGTCCAGCGTTAGCCTCAGCCTGGATCCAGGCTTGATGCCTACACCCTGACCCACCTCCTCCTGGAGTCCATCCTCTTCCCTCTTCAGCGGCCCACCTCTTCCTGTTCATCTGACTGGCTCTTAATGTGCATCTGCTGATTTCAATTTGTTCTTATTTCTTCTCATTTATCATTAAGAATTGCTTTCAGTCAGGAAGAATAATTTTGAAACTTTTCTTCAGCAATTCTCAACATTTAAAAGTAGAACTTCACCTGAAGAGCAGGCATTAACTGATGTGTGGGGCTTTAAATGCAATTTGGAACATTTTTTTTTATGAGAAACTGAGGGACACTGGTGGAATCCTTCACTGAGTTACTCAGAGCAGTTTGAGAATCACAGATGTAAAAGTGAATTTAGCTCTCTCAGAACTGCAGGGGGATCAGTGGAGGCACCAGAGGGTTTCACTACAACTTATTACTGTTTCATCTTGGGCAAGAAACAACCTTCCGAGCCTCTATTTCTTGAAGTGTATGACATTAATAACGCCATTTAGTCTGAAGAACTGTTGTTGTAAGAACGAAATTCACACATGTGAAATGTACAGCGTGGTTGTCTGCTGTGCTCAGTACTGATTTATGTGTGATCTATTCACAGGAGGGAGGGACTCCTTCAGCTCACTGGCTGCTTGGAAATCTCAAGGGACCAGACGTTAATGATAAAGAGTTCTGCTGACGTTTGATGAGCGTATTTCCCATCTTGTTTTCACTTATCCTAGGTTTGTGGTGTTTTTCTTCCAAAGTCTGTCTATGTTGCCCAAATGATCTCAAACTCCTGGACAGAGCAATCCTGCCTCAGCCTCCCGAGTAACTGGGACTGAGGGTCTATGTGCCACCATGCCCACTTATCTAACACATTTACTTGGGAGGATTAAAATGACAGAAGAGAGCCATGCACGGTAAGCCACACTTATAATCCCAGCTCTCGAGTAGCTGAGGCAGGAGGATGACTATGAGTCTGAGGCCAGCCTGGGCTAGTAGACACTGCCTCAACAACAGTAGCAGCAAAAACACAGAAGAGTGAGCTCACAAAGTCTCAGGTGCACAGTGATCAGCAAGTGTCCAGCTGGTGTGGCAGGGACTTGGGAGTGTGGCTCTGGTGCCCTGGGGCACAGGGACACACATATTAAAAGTCTGTTAGAGCCTGTGCCACCTCTCGCTCCAACCTTTCTCCCCCAGCCCCCTAGGCCAAGCCTGCTGCCTGGTGCTTTCCTTTCTCCTGTTTGAGCTTGGGGATCAGTGTGGTGCTGAGCGTGGGAGGGCTGTGTCATCCTGTGCTCTCTGCCTGTGCTCTCTCATGGCTCCAGCAGTTTTCACTGAACACCTGTGCTGGGCAGCAGCCTACCTTCAATCCCTTCACATGTACACAGCCTCATCTTACTCTGCCTACAGGTCTCAACCACCCTTTGCCTCTCTACCCTTCCCCCTTCCTAGGTACCCCTGTAGCAGTTCACCCCACTTCCGGTATGCCCTCCAGGACTTCCACTACCCTTTATTCCAGGACTTTTCTACAGGGTGCCAGTGCCAACCCCTCACTCGCTGCTGGTCTGTCATCCTAATACTTCCAAGCTCTGCCTTCCTCTCCATCTCCCAGCCATCCCCCTCTCCATTTCCCAGGACTTTGAAGGCAGTTCCCATGGGGGAGCGGTCCCTATGGCTGTTTCTCAGACCTCAGTGACTAACAAGGGCAAGTCCTTCTTCCCCTCTCAGAAATCTCAGCTTACTCCAAGACTCTAGTGAAGCTCTGGGAATGTTAGAAGAATCACCTTCAACCAGAACAGTGTTGGAGCAGGGCACCCCTCCTCTCCAGACTCCCGCCCCACCTGGGGAGCAGAGGGCACCTTTCCGAAGAGCCCCTTCAAGGCTGTGTGCAGACATGGTGATACCAGGGGCTGACCCTGCTGACCTCTCTGAAAACCTTGTCTTGCAAATGTATTCTAGAACTCTGGTCCACTGTGCACAGGATGTACGCATGCTGCCCCGAGCCCTCTGTCCCGTTCACTGTGGCTGTGTCCCTGGGAGAGGGAGCAGTTGACAGAACAGCAACAAGGAGGTGAGCCTTCATCTCTAGCTGGGAAGGAAGGACATGGACCGTGGCAGGAGTCCCTACTTTATTTCTGAAAGTCTGGTCCCAATAGGGAAAGGCCCTGCTAGTTGCTCTGCGAGCCAGGTCTTCCTCAAATAGCCCCCGTCCTCTGTTCTTACCTGGAGTGGTCCTGCCCTGCACCACAGATTTGTTCAGCACCATCAGCAACACTGTCAGAGCTGCTGTCCAGGGGGCCACAGGGACTGGCAAGACCATCATGGAGCTGGAGGAGGCTGGTGGGATGAGGAAAGTAACAGCCAGGGGGTGAAGGACTCACAGAATGGGGCTCCTGGGTGAAATGTCAGGACTGAAGAAGTTTCCTATGTCCCTGGGATTGGACAAACTGAGGAAAGAACCAATGGGCATCAAGCTTTCTATGAGTCATCTCTCACTGGGCAGATGGTTAGTGTGAGAGGTCCCACAATGTAGAGTATGATGCAGATGGGATGACAGAGATGAAGGCAATGCTCGCTTTCACCAGCTGGATACGTCTTGAGGTTTGGAGGGAGCAAGTGTTTTCTTTGCTCTGAATGTGACCTCCAATATTCTGCTGACCTATCTTTGGGGACTATCATCCCTGCAATCTCCCATATACCCACAGGACTTGGGATGGAGCAAGTGCCATCTTAGTGTGTAAATGGTCAGTCATTCATTAAAATGATTTGTATCCAAAAAATTTAAATTAGACAGTCCCTAAGTCTGCCTTACTTCTGCTAAAGGAGATGTTCAGGAGAATCACCCACCCACACTTTCTTTCAGAGGTCTGCTGGTCCTGAGAGGCACAGGAGCCCCAGGTGCCTGGCCAGGACTGCACAGGGTCAGCAGGACTCCTTCCAGGATCCTCACACCTGGGAGCACGTCCACAGCTGGGTAGCCACATCAGTGTGTGACTTTAAGCATGGACATGGCCTTTTAAGGACTCTAGTTCTTTGTCTTCATGTGGGGCTGACATGACAGCTGTGCTGTTACATTCAAATGACAAAAATACACCTGAAACTGATTTGGAATAGGAAAGCCCATAGAGATTGAAAATAGACCAGTAAATGACCACCCCCCCAATATCACAGCCCTACCTCTTTGAAAATACCTGATTATGTTGTATTTATCAAATACTTTTACTAACTTTTAAAAAAATCTTTTTGAGACAGGGTCTCCCTGTAGACCCAGCTGGCCTGGAACTCACTATGTAGACCAGGCTGGCTTCAAACACACAGAGATCTGCCTGCCTCTGCCTCCCGAGTGCTGGGATTAAAGGTGTGCGCCACCTTGCCCAGCCTTTGACCAACTTTCTAAGACTGTTATTCTCTGGTGAACAACAAATTCTGATGGATGTGTCACGCTAGTATCCTTTCTTTCGCAACTACTTAGAGATACATAGAACTTCATCATATAAACTCAAAGAGGAGGGAAAATTCCTAAAGCAGAAGACATCTACTGCCCGTATGGAGTCAGCACAGAACTGTGAAGTTAAAGCTGAGATGTGTCAGACGTGTCCGTGGCGAGAACTCTGTCACTTGTCTGCCGTGGACAACTAGAGAACTGCTGAGCTCCTCAGTGCCTCAGATCACTTATTTGCTGTGGACATTGGTAATACTGCTTCCATGTGTGGAGCAAATGAGACAGTACGATGAGACGCTGGAAACAGTACCCTGAACTAACTTGTGAGTGCTGTTTATGCAAGGTTACCACAAATGAGAAAAATATATAATATGCTTAATTAGTGCATCAAAAACTAAGTGCTTTGCCACTTTACCTAAAAATACCAAGGAAATAAAAATCATTAAAATGATAATTTCTTAAGTGTAGTAAAGAAAATCATGAAACAAAAGATGAACATTACATGCAATAGGAAAATATTAGAGAAATCCTCTTAAAAACAAGATCCAGGGGCGGCAAGACGGACAGTGGGTGACTAAGTATCCAATGCCAGAGTGTGATACAAGCATTTGGTGTCAGTGTGTGCCGGCTCCTCGAGCCCCTCTCTAACTCTATGAAGTTTCTTAGCTTCTTGGCTGTACGCCTTAAGTGTCTCCCTTTCTTTAGCCCCTTCCAGCTTTCTTTCTACCCAGCAACAGCAGCGTCAGCTCTATTGCATCTCTGATTGGCTAAGCCTGGCCGTGCTGATCCTCTTCACTATTATATTCAGGCTGTAGAAGCCCACAGTTTCACAGTTCCTGTCTGTCCCCGTCCTGCCCGAGTTCCTCATCACAGTTCCGTGCCCACAGTCATCAACTGTAGGTACCCAGCATGTGCTCTGAAGACAGAATGTTCCAGACCAAGGCTGTGGTCCCGAGAGCCCTCTTCCTGGCTCTTCTGCTGAGTCTCCCAGGAGCTGAGGCCATCAAGGGTGAGTGGTCAGGAGGATGAGGAGGGCGGGGGACACAAGGTGGGATGGACAGCCAGGTAACTGCTCTAGAATGAGAGGTTCTGGGGGCTCATTGACCCATTTTCTTGTGTCTCTCCGCCCTTATGTGAAGTTCACCTCGGCTCCTTCTTGCTGTGATGATCCTAAAAGCAGTGGCAGCCACTCACTAGACGCTTGGCTTCTTTCACCATATAAATTCAGGAAAAATATTTTCACCTCCATCTTGGAGATGAAAACACTGAGGCTCAAAAGTACTAAATTTTTCCCGTTATCACCCAAAGAGCCAACATTCAGATGCAGACCCAGTTCTGATGACCAGACTGCACTCCCCATATCTACACACAAGGGCGCACTCTGCTGGGACCTCACAGCCCTTGTCTCTCCACAGGCTCCCCAGCCTCTGCTTGGTATGGCTGCCTTTAAGATCTGGGCTCTGTGTTGGAACCCTAGGACCCTTCCAGGTCCATTGTGGATGGCACACGCCTTCTTCCCTCAAGGGACCAGTGTTCATTTTTTGCTGGCCTTGGGAGTCTGTCCTGATTGACCCAGGAGTCTAGCACTTTACTGAGAGGTATAGACTTTGGATAACAAAGGACTTAGCCAGAGACTATAAATTCTGACTTTATGATTATAATGGTCTCTGGCCTTGCTGCTCACATCACTGAATGTCAGGCCTGTACATGATGCAGTTATGGAAAGGATTAGAATTCATAACATGGGTGGGTGGGATGGTGCATGCAGTAGTCAGACCTAGCACCTGGGAGGCTGAGGTCCAAAGGTTTGGGAATTTGAGGCCAGCCTGGTCTACGTTGCAAGATCCTGTCTCAAAAGACAAAGCTAAAATTAAAACAAGACGATGATTTTAAAACATGACAGAGGCAACCTGGCTCCCAAATAGTTTAAGGTGGAATCTGGGGGTGAACAGACATAAAAAAGAGGTGAGATCAGGGAGAAAGACTCACCAGGCCTGTTGGTTTTTTGAGTCATTTTATGTGCCGCATTAAAACAAATGCCATAACAAACACACTCAGTGCTGTCTTTACTGATTCCTTCGTAACTGAGTCTTTACTTCAATATCCAAATGTGTCCTTTATCTTAAAAACAAACACGAATAATAAAACCCAGCCTGAACTTCCCTCAACATTCTTTCCCAGTGATGCTCTGCGTCCTCACCCTCGTATCTTGTCTCCAGGGTATCTGAGAATAGTGTGTACTTACCTTAGCTTCCTGTAACCAATATTAGAGCTCACCTCCAGGGGGTACTTGCCAGTGTCCCTTTGACTCAATTTGAGGTGAAAGAGAAGGTCGATCCTCCTGCCTCAGCCTCCTGAGTGTTAGGGTTATAAGCACGCACCACCAGGCCTAGCTGGTTTGAAATCAGTCCACTTCTTTCTGATTTGTTACTGGAACTTTTTCAAAAGATCTTTTCTTTCTAAAAATATTTCATTTTTACTACTGATGGGGTGGGGAGAGAGGGAAGGAGAGAGAGAGAGGCAGGGGCAGGAGCAGAGGCAGAAAGAGAGGTGCACATGAATGCAGGTGCCTGTGGAGGCCAGAGGCATCAGATCCCCTGGAGCTACAGTTGTAGGCAGTTGTGAGCCACTGGCCATGGATGCTGGGAATCTCTGCAAGAGCAGTACAAGCCCCTGCCTGCCGAGCCACCTCTCCAGCTCCTACATCTTTCTTTAACGTGACTCCTGACCCCATTCCTCTGCATCTCCCTCGTTTCCCTTCTGGTTGACTTCGTAATTTTCATGTTCCCCAGAGCTGTGCCCTCAGACCTCTGCAGTTCTTACTCTCCACATGTCCTAGAAGATCGTATCTAAGTCCCTTAAGTAAGTAACATGCTATAAACAATGCATATACATTCTTATTTGTTAATTAGAATGTTTAAGTGATAAAGGAAAATAAAGAAGTAGTTAAGAGCAAATGCTTGACCGGATAGGACTTAACACATATGACAGAATGCATGAAATCCAGTGGGGGAATCTAAATTTGATTAAGATCTAGTATATGGCATGCACAAAAACCTTAATAAAAATATTTTTTTAAAAAAAGCACTGGCTGCTCTTGCAGAGGACCCGGGTTCAGTTCCCAGCACCCACAGGGCAGCTAACAACCATCCATAACTCCGGTTCCAGGGGATCCAACACCCTCTTCTCTTCTCTGTGTGTACTACATGACATGGGTGCACTTACCTACATTCAGGCAATACACTCATACACATAAAATAAAAATAAGATATTTTTTTAAAAAGAAAAAAAATATTTCATTAGCCAGCCTAAGAATAAAAAAGTTACCTGTGAATTTTCCACATCAATAAGAATCTAATCACCCGCTTGTCAATCCCATTGATTCCCCTTTCCTCTTTTTTCTGCGACTCTGTCCACTTCCTCTCTGGTCCCGTCTTACATTCACCTTCCTCCATTTGGGCTGCCACCATGGTGATCTTCCCAAATCCCAAGTGTTACTCGCCTATTCAAGTCCTTTGACAGTTTCTTGTGACTTTCAGCATGGTCTCTGAATGCTTTGAACATTCCCCCCCTCATATGAAAAGTGGCTTTTCCGGTTTCCCACTTCCTTGGTCTGAGCACTGTGCTCACCAGGAAGCCCACTCTGTGTCTCACCTGGCAGCATTCCGCGCTTGTCCGTGGCTCTGCACTTACCATGCTTCCTCACAGCCGTCTTCTTTTGTGTAAGGATGGGAACCATATCTTACTTTTGTTTGAATATTTACTGTGTTTTGTTGGTTTTTTTGAGACATGGTCCCACTCTGTGGCCAAGCTGCACTCATGAGCAGTCCTTTCTCGACCTCCCAAGAGCTAGGATTACAGGTTTGAGTCACCACACCTGGCTATGTAGTACATAGGGTTTTGTTTTGTTTTGTCTTTTTGAGATAGGGTCTCCCTGTAGCCCCAGCTGGCCTGAACTCACTATGTAGTCTAGACTGGCCTTGAACTCACAGAGATCTGTTTGCTTCTGCCTCCTGAGTGCTGGGATTAAAGGTGTGTGCCACCATGCTTGGCTTGTACATAGGGCTTTAAAAAAATTTATTATTTTTATTTTTATGTGTATGAGTACATTGCATGCATGCGTGTAAGTGCACCCGTGTTGTGCAATGCCTATGGAGGTCAGAAGAGGGTGTTGAATTCCCTGGAACTGGAGTTACAGACAGTTGTTAGCTGCCATGTGAGTGCTGGGAATCAAACCCAGGTCCTCTGCAAGAACAGCTAGTGCTCTTAACCACTGACCATCTCTCTAGCCTGGTACATGAGCCCAGGATCTAATGCATGACAGGGTCTCACTAAGTTCACTAGGCTGGCCTTGAACTTGAAATCCTCCTGCCTCAGCCTCCTGAGTAGCTAGGATTACAGACCTGTACCACCAGGCCCAGATGAAAATGATTTATGATGAAAATTGGTCTCATGTCTGACTGATCCTTAGAGTTCAGAATTTGTGAAAATGTTTTTTTATAAAAGCATCAAAAAGAGGGCCTGGCACGGTGGCACATGCCTTTAATCCCAGCACGTGGGAGGCGGAGGCAGAGGCAGGTGGATCTCTGTGAGTTCAAGGCCAGCTGGAGCTACAGGGACACCCTGTCTCAAAAAAAACCAAAAAAAAAAAAAAAAAAGCATCAAAAAGACTATAAACTGGGGGCTGGAGAGTTGGCTCAGAAGTTAAGAGCAAGTACTGCTCCCCAAGAGGACCTGGGTTTAGTTCCCAGCACCCATACTGGGCAGCTCACAACCACCTATAACCTCAGCTCTAGAGGATCCAATGCTCTCTTCCAGCCTTTTAGGGCATTTGTACACACATGTATATATGCACAGGGATACAATTTAATTTTTATAATTAAAAATAAAATAAATCTTTTAAAAAGAATATAAGCAGGGGCTGGAGAGATGGCTCAGTGGTTGAGAACACTGGTTGTTCTTGCAGAAGAACCGGGTTCGAATCCCAGCACCCACATGGCAGCTAACAACTGTCGGTAACTCCAGTACCAGCCTCTTCTGACCTCCTCGGGCATTGCACGACATGGGTGCACTTACCTACATGCAGGCAATACATGCATACACATAAAATAAAAATAATAAATAAAAAAAACTATAAGCTAGTTTTTAACTATGCTACAAGGGCTTGTCTCTATTTCACCCTGTTCTGAAGGTGGTTCCTCTGAGGACAACCCTAGAATCCTGTAAATGTTCTGTCACTGAGTATCCAAGCACAGGTGTCCCTCTTGCCAGGGCTCCCAGCTCGCAGGGAAACCTGTGAGAGCAGAGTGTGAAGGTGAGACCAGGGGCCTCTGCACTCTTCCTCATCTGTTGTCCTGAGGCAGGAACTCACAAATTCATTTCCTTCTTAAATAATGATAGTTTCTCTTGCCTTTACTATTTCTTACTGTGATCATAGCTTTATTGTCAACTACACACAACTTAGAATTACCTGGGAGAAGAGTCACAAGGAGACTTGTCTATATTAGGTTGGCCTGTGGGGGATCATCTTAAGTCAGTTGATGTGGGAAGACTCAGCTCACCGTGAGTAGCACCTTTCCGCAGACTGGGGATCCTAAACAGCAGAGAAGTCAAGCTGAGCACGAGCGAGCGTGTCGTGTTCATCTCTGCTTTGACTGTGGATGGGGTTCGACCAGCCGTCTGAAGCTCCTGTCTTGAGGTCCCCACAGTGAGGGCCTGTGACCTGAAATAAACCCTTCTCCCCTAGTTGCTTTTGGTCTGGGTATTTTATCACAACAGAAAGGGAACTAGAACACACCAACCAATAAAGACTAAGAAACAAAAAAGTAAACCCCACAGATATTTCAAACTCAGCAACATTTATAAACCTATTATTTAAAACAAAATTTTTAAAAAGAAAGTTTGAAAGCAATGCCAAAGTACCTGCATCCTACCACTGGGTGTGGTGCTGCTCTGTGAATGAACACTGTGGTTTAATGCTCACGGACTAATAAACATAAAACTATAAAGAACACTATAATTTAAAGAATGTTTTCTTCTTAGTTTTTATAGTTATTTTTCTCCTTTAAATAAGAAAAATAGTATTTCTGCTCTTCCTCCCCCATGAGTCTAAACACAATTTCACAGCTGTGTTCCTAGGCCCGAGACCTCCTGGGAGAGGAACATCTCTCTCCTGGCTGCGCGGAGCTGTGTGACCTGACGCAGTCACCTACCCTCTCTGTATGTCCTCGCTTGCTTCATAGGATTACTGTGACAATTAAGTGAGAAAAATATATAAATTACCAGAACAACGCCTGGCTCTTGGCGAGGGCTCAGCAGGTGCTCCTCGTCACTGTCGCTCTAGCTCTGCTGAGTCGGGATGCTCAGACCAGGAGGCAGCTGGGCTTCCCATGGATCCCCTTCTTCCTCTCTGGCTTCCTTCTCTCTGGTTATCTCCCGCTGGGTCCCCTTCTTCCCCTGCTTCCTTCCGCTGACCTCTCTGACTTTGTTAGATCCAGTCTTTCTCGGGCCTCCACTTACATCAATTCCACCATTTGTGTCCTTTTCTCCATTTTCTTTATACAGCGGACCATGTAGCAATGTTTGACATATTTACACAGACACAAAAGCCATCTGGAGAGTGCTTGTATGAGTTTGATGGAGACGAGATATTCTACGTGGATCAGGACAAGAGGGAGACCATCTGGCATCTTCAGCAGTTTGGCAAAGACTTTAGCTTTGATGCTCAGGGTGGACTGGCAAATATGGCCATAGCAAAGACAAACTTGGAAACCTTGATCCAGATGAGCAACCACACCCAGGGGAGAAGTGGTATGCCTATCTGCTTCCTCTGCTACCCAGTGGGAAGGGATGGGAGGCCCTTCCCCACACCAGGAATGGGAGACCCAGATCCCCTCTGCTGAGTGACCCTCTCCTGGAGCGGCCATGGGCTCCCTGAAGCAGGGCGGAGGACTTCCATCTTCCTCTTCTCTTCCCACTCATGAGAGGCTGAGCTGAGGGAGTCTGAGCAGTGGGAGACTCCTGGCTCTCATTCAGGACCCCAGAGGTGCCATAAGTCTGAGCCTGAGGTAGAGGACACCCAGGGTAGGACATCTGTGACTCATCAGAACAGGGTCTCACCAGGTTCCGTCTCCTCCCAGAGCCTCCTGAAGTGACTGTGTTTCCCAAGAGCCCTGTGGAGCTGGGCCAGCCCAACGTCCTCATCTGTCACATTGACAAGTTCTTCCCCCCGGTGCTCAATGTCACGTGGCTAAGAAATGGACAGCCCGTCACTGAAGGAGCTTCTGAGACCATCTTTCTGCCCAGCACAGAATTCAGATTCCACAAGTTCCATTACCTGACCTTCATTCCCACGGCCGAGGACTTCTATGACTGCCGGGTAGAGCACTGGGGCCTGGACCAGCCGAGCGTCAGTCACTGGGGTACAGAGCTGCTTTCTTTCCATAACCTCTGCACCCACTGCTCCTGGGACCTGGTGCCCCAGTGTCTCTATTACCTTATTCTAACATGCCATCAAATTGTCTACGACCCTCCACATCCCATTCTCACGGCACCGTCTAACTCTATCTCTTCTTTTTCCTCAGACATGCAGGAGCCAATCCAGGTGACAGAGACGACGGAGACTGTGGTCTGTGCGCTGGGCCTGGTGGTGGGCCTGGTGGGCATCATTGTGGGCTCCATGTTCATCATAAGGGCTCTGCACTCTAGCCGTGACCCCCGGGCCCAGGGACCTCTGTGAGTAACCGTGGGGGTGAGGATGTTAGGGTGCAGTCAGAGGACAAGAGAAGTGAGCTGAGCATCTGCCATACAGAAAGAAGAGAGGAAACATTCAGTTTAAGTGTACGTTGATCTCTTTATGGTTAAAAGCACAGCTCACCAGCAACACTATGCTTTATTGAGAACTTATGTTCCTGCACTATCCTGAGAATTTTTATTTATTATTTCATTTTATACTAAGTCTATGAAACACTACTACTGCTGTGCTGTGTGTGAGATACACGTACATCTTTGGATACACACAGGCGCATTGAGCACCTACACCAGGTCATGAAGCTCGGGACTAGTGAAGCCAGCGTGCAGATCCAGGAAGTCTGATCGCAAATTAACAAATGCTCCCTACTTTATGAAGAGAGATTGAGTTCAAACATGGTTCTCCTCACATGATGACACAACGGTGTGATAAGTGCTGACACACTGTCTTTACTTGGGCCCAAAGATGGCTCAGTGGTTAAGAGCACTGACTGCTCTTGCAGAGGACCTGGGTTCAATTCCCAGCACCCACATGATGACTAACAACTGTCTGTAACTCCAGTTCCAGAACACCTTCTTCTGATCTCCCGAGCATTGCATGACACGGGTGCACTTACCTACACGCAGGCAATACACTCATACACATAAAATAAAAATAAATAAAATATAAAAAAGGTAATGAAAAATACGTGATTCACGTAATATCAAGAGAAATATTTAAAGAAGGTGGAAAATAAAGACTAAGGAATAAAGAGTGTGTTTTCACAAAAGCAAAGACGATGATGATTTGGGGAGGAGGACGTGCTCGGAGCTTGGGTGCCACACAGAGACCATGTACAAATATGCTTTGGCTCTGAAATTGTCTCAGAGATTGGTTCTGCACATTGTGAACAGCTCCCCTTCATTTCTATCACTCCGCAGTGGAGCCTCTCTGGCCTCAGTAGTGTGTCTCCTTCTCTGGGTATTTTGGAGTGTGAACAATGTAGGATGCTCTGAGCGTCCACTCGAGTGTGGGGTGGAACTCAGTCACCTCTGGACTGCCTTGCTCCCTAGCTACTGCTGACATGGAGGGCCAGGGCACATGCAGGGTGACCACCTTCACCCTGGGATGGAACAGGACAGAGAAGGGAAGCCTCAGAAATAAAGGGAAAGGCAAAGATGGGCCAGAGCTGGGCATCCTGAACCCTAGACTGATGGTAACCGTGTGTGTCTTGTTGCAGGTGATAGGCCCAGTTCCCGAGAGGATGGACTTGGGGCAGACCTGAATCCCAGCTGCCGTTGAACTCTGTCTCAACTCCCTCCCCAGCTGCTGTGTTCTCTGCACACTGACTGACTTGCTGACCTTCAAGTCTTTATTTGGTGCCTTACAAACTCGGCTCTTAGTAAAGTTCCCATTGACAGAAGGCGACTTGAAGGGCTGCTGTTTTCAGCACCATGGAGACAGCCTGGCCCTGGGCTTCACGCCCCTGCTTTTTTTTGATGAGCCCTTTGCTGCCTCCTTCCTCAGAATATCCCGAGGCCAATAAATTCTTGTGTGTTTCAGAGCTGGGGACACTTCTTACTGGTGTCTGGGACGAGGCCACACATGACTGATGTTTAATGGCAGTGTGGCTTTAAGCAGGGCTGGTTGCGACCCCACCTGGGTAGGATCTGAGAATGTTGATGCAGCCCTGGGCTATTCCCTAACTGCAGGACCAGGTTGGGTGGAGAGGGGATGATGGGGAAGTGCTTGGATGAAGATTTGGATGGACGTAGTGAAGACTGCAGTGGTTGACGTCCCCAAGGGAAGGGAGTGGGTTGGTCTGGATGAGGAGTTCAGGCAGATCTAGATCTTACCCATAATTCCTGAGCTTCCTTCCCACGGCCCCATTGCAACTCTAGTGATTCCCTATGGACTACATTTTTCATTTGATAAACTAACAGCCAAGAAAGAAAGTACCCTCCTTCACTTGAGCCGCACCTGCCATCAGCTCTCCATGAATTACAATCGTCAGGGCTTGCAACCAATGCTTTGAGAGATCAAAGAAACAGCACAGTGCTAACCATGAAGGGAAGAATGTTCTGTGCACAGCCTGGACTCGATCCCAGCACCAGAGGTGTGGGGAGGCAGCAAGTGCTGCTCGGTTCCTGCGTGTGTCAATTCCACAGCATCTGAAGGCTAACATATTAGGTTAAACAAAGATGAATATTTGAAGCACCACAGCAGCCACTCTAACAACTTGCCATCAGCTCTCCATGAATTACAAGCCACTGGGGGAGACACAAGAGGATGCTTAGGGGGCATAGCTGCTGCAAAGTCAGGACGTTAAGACGGAAAACATGATTTTTTAAAACATTGATTTTTTTTAAAAGACGAATTATAAGATAGTGGCGTTAAATCCAATGGTAGTACTAATTGAATAAAATGTGTACAATCTAATCATTCTAACTAAAAGCAAATATGGTCAGAGTACAGCCAGACACGGGGTGTATGTAAGATGCCACTTTAGATATGAAGACAAAGAAAAGGAGAACCATGCCACTCATAGGAAGGATGGCGACTGTACTGATGCTGGGGACACTGAACTGCAGAATTAGAACTCACCACGGAGAGGGGCAGCTGGTGAGAAAAGACAGCTGATCAAGAACACACGGGGAATGCTCAAGATATCAGTGGAGGGCAGAACTTTGTGAACAGGCCTCCAGTAGCACAGGAACTACCTCCAAGAATCAGTAGGTGGGAACACATGAAGTGGAAAAGTTTCTCACAGCAAGAGAAACCATCTGCAAGCGTACAGACAGCTCACGCGATGGGAGAAAACCTTTGCCGGCTACACCTCAAGCAAAAAAATGCTTCCAATCAGCAAATGAGCTAATAAAATGGACAGGCAGTTCTCAAGAGAGGAAACACAAACAGTCAATCAACATTTTTAAGTGCTCAACATCCTTCCAAAAATTTAGAAGTTAAACGCAAGACTTCCATACAGCACCAGTGTTAAGGAAGAGGGAGGGGAATTGGAAAATCTTCAGAACCAGATGAATGTGAAAACACTATCAAAGGCTGTATGAAGCTTAGGCATGGCGGCACATGCCTACAGTCCCAGCACTGAGGGACAGGAAGGTCATGTGTTCAAGGCCAGTCTGAGGACATAATGAGTATGAGGTCCTAGGCTACACAGCAGAATCCTGTCTCAGAATAAATCTGATACAGTAATTAAAGTGTAATTTTTAACTTTGCACAACTAGAAAAGAGGGAACCAGTGATCTAAGTTCCATTATTCAGATTCTAGGAGAACAAACTAAAACCATGCTTTACACTGTAGTGAAATACCTGAGGCTGGGTACTTTTATTGAGACAGGATTGGACTATATATTCTTGGCTGGCTTTGAACTAGTGATATTCCTGCCTTGGCCTCCAGAATGTTGGGTGATGGGCACGTTCTATCATGCCCTGCAGGGCTGGAAACTTCAAGAGGTTTATTGAAATTAAAAATATATGCTATTTAAGTTTCCAGAAGTTTCCCGCAGGGCTGGAAACTTCAAGAGGTTTATTGAAATTAAAAATATATGCTATTTTTATTTTATGTGCACAAGCATGTTGCTTGCATGTATGTAGGTGCACCTGTGTCATGCAGTGCTCATGGAGGTCAGAAGAGGGTATCAGATCCTGTGGAACTGGAGTTACAGGTAGTTGTTAGCTATCATGTGGGTGTTGGGAATCAAACCCAGGTCCTCTGCAAGAGCAGCCAGTGCTCTTAACCGCTGAGCCATCTCTCCAGCTTCTTATTTAAATTTTTTGATATTTATTTGTGTGTGTGTGTGTGTGTGTGTGTGTGTGTGTGTGTACACACGTGCCACAATACATGTATGGAGATCAGAGGACAACTTGCAGGAGTGAGCTCTCTCCTTCCACCATGTGGGTCCCAAGGAACAAACTCAGGTCATCAGGCTTGACAGCAAGAGCCTTTATCCACGGATCTATCGCTCTAAAGGTCTATTGGGTGCGCAGTTTTGGAGGCTGCACGTCTGATTGGGTAACCCCATCTCTTCTACCTCTGGTCAAAGCTCCTCTGGCTGTTTCACAGCCAGAAGTGGGCGGGAACTGGTGTGAGCAGGAGGGTCGTGTGCAGCCAGAAGCCAGAGTTGCTGTCCAGTGAAACTATTCCTGGGAGCACCAAGGAATGTCTACTCGCCCCAGATGGGGAACCAACGACAGACCAAAGGAAGGGTGCCACCAAAGTCCAGCGTGGCAAAGTCCAGCATGGCGAACCCATGAGGAGTGAAAGTGGTCCCCTCCCAGAGGTCAGGCCAAAGCCGCAAAATTAAAGAGAATATCATGAAAGGTGAGAACGAGGGAGATGGCTCCTGCAGCAAAGCGCTTGCCAAAAGTGGGTGAGCTCGAGTTTGAGCTCCAGAACCCACGTAAACAGAAACAAAAACTGGCCGTGGTGGTGTGAGCTCGTAACCCCAGTGGCCGAGACAGGCGGATCCCTGGGACTCCTTAGCCGCGCAGCC
The DNA here is from genome assembly GCF_000622305.1 of Nannospalax galili. Taxonomy (NCBI): domain Eukaryota; kingdom Metazoa; phylum Chordata; class Mammalia; order Rodentia; family Spalacidae; genus Nannospalax; species Nannospalax galili. The sequence goes on from NW_008328096.1 coordinate 65,682, forward strand.
TAGCCTAATGGATGAGCTACAGGCAATGAGAGACCTTGTCTCAAACTAGATGGAGAACATTCCTGAGGGTGACAGCCAAGGAAATCTGCCTGGCTCCACGTGCACACGGACACATATGCGTATGCACTTGCACAAAAACACACAGAATTAATTTAAAAATAAAGAGAATATTATTGAAATCTAATGAGTAAAAGTGTCAATACATGTTGTAGTTTACATTCTTAAATGCAGCCTAACGCTGTCTCCATACTTAGAGTTCAGTCAGTTGAAACCTTAGCGTGCAAACAAACTGCAACTTAATAGTGTATTCTTGCTGGGTTATAGTGGCTCATGCCTGTGAGCCCAGTATTGAGGAAGCAGAGGCAGGAAGTTGAGCCAGCCTGTGCTACGTAGTGAGTCCAGGCCAACCTGTGCTACTGTAATGGCCCCAAATGGAGCCCCACAAATTGTAATAGCCAAAGTAATTTCATTTTTATAAAGCAGACACTTTAAACTTCAAAAGCTAGAAAAACAGCCAGCTTCAAGGTTAAGCATCTGAACTTGGCTACTTCCCCTTAGAAAAGTGCTTTCTTTGGAGTAGCTGAACTTGGTCACCTCCCAGACACCGCAGCTGCACTTAACCAGAAAGTGCCTTACTGTCAAGGTCTCTATGCTTCATTAAGAGAAAGACTAACACAAGCTAGTTTTGGTTTCTACCAAGCAAGATCCTGGCTCAACACACGCACATGCACACACACGCACACACACACACACGCACACACACACACGCACACACACACACACACACGATGTAGTGCCCTTTGCAGTTCTAGCATCTAAAGCATCTTTATCTAAATCTTCTCCATGTCATCTGCTCTACAGAGCAAACCTCCTTAAATGCCCTGTAGCTCGCAGCTCTCAGGTTTGAGATAAAGAAGCCACACAGTGGTAGAGTACTTGCCCAGCATGCCTGAGGCCCTGGGTTCCATCTCAGCAGGAGAGGGGAGGGATGACATGGGCATCCCTTTTCTACCTTCCCTCCCTGTGGCCCATGGGCTTTTCCTTTATTCAGAGTTAGTGGCACATTCCCATCTTCTTTTAAAACCATCTTCTCAAACTATAGGGGACCAGGTGCCCAGCCCCACAGCCAAGGTCAGTCTAGCTGCTTCTGCTAGTGGTCACTAGCACATCCTTAGTAAGCCCACCCCTGGTGTCCACATGCTCTGTGCCGTTCCCACACTGGACCTATGTGGGTCTCTGTGAAAAAGAATGCATCAGAAATGACCCTGTGCCACCACTACGGTGGCTTTAAACGACTCAGTGGCTTCTGTGTGGTGCTCTGTCTTTCTCTTGGATCACCTGCTGTGGTGGAGATGAGCTGCTTTGGGGGGTCCTATGCCGGCCCCTGGGTGCGGGTGAGGAACTGAAGCTTCCATCTCACAGCCAGGCTAGATTAGAGCTGGCTCTGTGACTGAACTCGGATGCAGATTCCCTAGCTCTGGGCAAGCCTTCAGATGATGGCAGCCTTGATCAATATTTTGACACAACTCTATAGCTACAACCACCCCCACTTAGCTCCTCTGAGATTCTTGACCCTTAGAAACTATGTAAGACATAAATATCTGACCTTATAAGCTGCTAAATTTGGGGTACTTATTGTGCATCAACAGATAGTCAGTGCACAAATGGATGGGCTCATTTTGAATGCTCTTCAGAGCGCCTTTCAATGTCAGCTTCACATGGTGATACGCTGAATTCTTAGTGACCGCGTCTATCTGACTCAAGCTGGGATGGTCCCCTCCGCCAGGTCAGGCACTGTTAATGCAGGTGATTTGCTTAACCATTCCTGAGTTTCTGTGTCCACCATAATACCTGCCACCAAGTGGGACGGATGGTGT
>NW_008328096.1:67796-85017 GCF_000622305.1 Nannospalax galili
GAGGGAGGGAGGGAGGGAGGGAGGGAGAGAGCGAGTGAAATGTTTTCATTTACTGCTTATATTTTCATGAGTTTTTATCTAGGGTGATATAGAATCCTTTATTGTAGCCAAAGAATTCCATGAGTTATTGGTTAGAGTTTAGTGTAGACAGTTCAAGAAAAAGACATGTTTAACGCTATCAAAAAATAAATTTGTCATGTTCAGACAAACCAAGGACAGACATCAGTCTTGATCTAAACATTCATTTTACAACGTAAGTGGATCTGTTCAGGTGCCTACATCATCCAAGGCAAGACTGGTATACCTGAACTTATTTTCCAAAAGAGAACATGAGCTTCCACCCTTCATGTAAGCCTATTAATATAGAGATTACTACTAAACGAACTTTAAGTCTTTTCTAAAAATTATTTTTGATTTATTTATTCTTATTTTAGGTGTGTAAGTGTTATGCCTGCATGTGTATAAGTGCACCCGTGCTGTGCAGTGCCCATGGGGACAGAAGAGGGCATCGAATCTCCTGGAACTGGAGTTATGGATGGTTGTTAGCTACCATGTGGGTGCTGGGATTTGAACCTGGGTCATGTGCAATCCTCTGCAAGAGCACTAAGCACTGAGCCATCTCTCCAGCCCCAAAGCATATTTCTTAAATAGTATCAATGTCTGAGGTCAGTGAGATGGCTCAGGGGGCAAAGCACCTGCTGCCAAGCAAGCTTGATCTCCTGAGTTCGATCCCTGGGACTCACACAGTAGGAGAGGACCAACTCCCACAACTCCCACAAGTTGTTGTCTGACCTCCACAAGTGCACTGTGGTATGTGCACATGCGCATTCACACACACACATACACACACACACACAATAAATGTGTCAACTTCTGCAGGAGAGGCCAGACACAGTGTTCGAGAGTGCGGTGGCACGCAGGCACACTCAGGAGGGCTGAAGTGCCCAGGGACAGAAGCATACCCTTCCTGCACAGCCTCTGGGGCTGCCGCCTACACTGTCCCTAAGTCATCTTTGCTTCTGACTGTCCCCTTGTGGGCAGTGTAAATGAAATCTACTGTCTTTTCTAGCGAAGGGTTAAATGAGACAAAGTTCCATCTTTAAAGAAATCTGTATAAATCCACCTGGTAAAATTCCCTCCACAGCCGGCACCTTTCTAAGCTTCAAGGTTGTGCTCAAGGCTGCAGCCTGCTCCGGGGAACCGCCTTTTGCTTATCAGCTCCATTTGTTGTTTCTCTTTTAGCTAACCTCATAAGAGTGTGAGGTCAGTGAAGCACAGGGTCCCTTTGTGTTAGGGACAGCAAACTGGGGGGCCCTCGCTGAGTGAACTTGTTTGCTAGATTTAGAGCAACTTTGCACCCTTCTGCAAAACTTTTTGCTTTGACAAAGTACTTTGGACTGTGTGGTCATTTTCTTGGGACCCCAGAAGCATTTCTGACACCCTGAATCCGATACTCGAGCCATCATGAAATACATCTCTGATGGGACAGTTAGGGAGGGATCCAGGCTTCTGAGCAGGGCTGGGGATGGGGAGGGAGGGAAGGAGGGCAAAGGATGTTTCAATGCATGAAGCAACTCTAGAAAGTTCCTTTCCTGAAAGTTCCCTCTGGCCAGTACGGTGAATAGAAGGTAGCATCACTAGTTTCTGGCAGATTAGCCCTAGGGAAAGGTCCAGCAGTAAGGACGTGTGTAACCGCAGCCCTGCACAGGGCACTGGGCATTGTGAACAGAGGAACAGGGGACTTTCACAGCATCAAGTGCAGAGGTGGAGGGAGGGGAAATCCAGACATGGAAGCTGACGTCTCCCTGGCATATCTGGGAAATCCCTGGCTAGCTTCAAAGGGTGGAATGTGGCTACACTCGAGTCTACTGTCAAGACTGAGAACTGACGAGTCATGTTCAGACTTTACATGAGCTGATGGAGGGCTGGAGGGTCCACAATAAGGGGTTCGTTCTAAGGCTAACCTCGCACGGTACACTCATCTACCTCCCTGTGTGTCTCCTTGTCCCCCTCCTCCCCTCTCCTCCCCCATCATTTTTTGGTGCTGGAGATGGAACCCAAGACCTTGTATATGCTACGTAAGCACACGCACTCTCGGCTGTACCCCTAACTTGGATATGGCTTGGCTATCAGTGAATCTATGGCAGTCTGGCTGGCCACATTTTGAATCACCAAGGCACTGAAAGCTCATGTGTGATGCTGGCCAGGCTGGTTCGGGAGGGGGCTTCAGGAGTAAAGACACACAGGTCATTAGAGACGGTGGAGCAGGTCCCTGCAGGCCCACCTTGACTGCCTCCTTCTAGAACAAATTTCTCCTGCAGTTCTCACTGGCATGACCCATGTCCCCACTATATCAGGCAGAGGACTGTAAAGACCCTTGAGCGGGAAGGAGGCACACCATCTGCACCAGGAAGTCCCCCCACCCCACCCACAGCTCACTTAAGCTTCCATGTCCTTAGATTGCTCCAGCCTCTCATTTATGTGTTTGCTGTTGTTTGGGTTTTTGTGATTTTACAGTGTCTCCCCATAGCCCCAGCTGGCCTGGAACTCACTACATAGACCAGGCTGGCCTTGATCTAACAGAGATCCACCTGCCTCTGCCTCCCGTGTGCTGGGATTAAACGGTGTACCATCATGCCCGGCCTTCATTGGTTCTTCTTCTAATTAAAACAATTATATTTATTGATTTATATTTTTCATGCATATGAGTATTTTGCCTGCATGTAGTTAAGTGCACCCGTGTCGTGCAATGCCTACCGAGGTCAGAAGATGGTGTCAGCCCAGCCCCCCTGAAACTGGAGTTACACACAGTTGTTAGCTGCCACGTGGGTGCTGGGAACCAAGCCCTGGTCTTCTACAAGAGCAGCCAGTGCTCTTAACCACTGAGCATCTCTCCAGCCCCTCCTCCTCCTGGTTCTTAAACCTCCCATCTCTGCTGTCCATAGAACAGACATCTGCATCAGGACAGAAACAGAGCCAGGGGAGTGTTCGGAGAGGGAGGACGCCTGCCGTACTTTCTGCTGGAGCCCGACTCTGTCGGGAGCAGGAGACCGTGAGAAGGCAGAGGTGGTCTTCCTGATTGCTGGGCCAAGGGCAGCATCGGGGTAAGCGGCTGCTCTGAAGGAAGGACCTGGGTTTTACGATGTAGACATGGTCACTGCGTGTGGATGGTACTGGAACGCAGGGAAGCCACAGAATCCCCAAAGCACGTTCAGTGTAAGGAAAGAAGGGATAAGGCAGGGAGAGCATGTGATGCCACTGTGGGAAGCCAGGGGCTGAGCCCCGGGGTGACTGTGTGACATCGCTGACATCACCCTGCTGGTCCAGGATAGCATCTGTGGTTAGGGAGGAGATGTGACAAAGAAAACCCACGCTCAGAGGGATCGTAGCTCCTAAAAGTAGTAGGAATACAGTGTGCCGACAGCCTCAGAGGAGTGCTGAAGGCCCCTAGGTGCTGGAAAGTCCGGCAGACTGACATCACCCTGCTGGTCCAGGATAGCATCTGTGGTTAGGGAGGAGACGTGACAAAGAAAACCCACGCTCAGAGGGATCGTAGCTCCTAAAAGTAGTAGGAATACAGTGTGCCGACAGCCTCAGAGGAGTGCTGAAGGCCCCTAGGTGCTGGAAAGTCCGGCAGCTCTGTGCTGCCGTGCTCCACCAGAGAGGCCCTGCTGCGAGGGGACGGGCTCTGTCAGTTGATGGCGCTAAAGTACGGCATCTGCTAGTCATGTGTGTTTGGCTAGGTGGTGGTGCACATCTGTAATCATGGCACTTGGGAGGTGGAGGCAGGAGGATTGTGATTTTGAGGCCAGCCTGGTCTACATAGCAAGATCCTGCCTCAAAACACCAAAAGGAAGAAAAATAAGAGGCATCCATGTTTGAGTCCTGCTGGGTGTACGCAAGAGTGACAGCAGCTGAGGTGAGGCGCCAGTCACTGAAATCGGAGCTGGGAAGGGCCTGTGGCCTGCCTGGCTCTCAACTGCCAATCCTGGCTTCAGCACTCAGTCAATCCAGTCAGATCAGTGAACAAATGAACAGACCAGTGGGTTCCTGAGCTCAGGTTTTATGTTGAAGGACAAAGGATTTCCCAGGTTGGGGTGATAAGGGTTAGACTTTTCTAAGAGTGCACTCTCAAGCATTCTTCCCACTCTGGTTGGTTCTGAGAACCGTGGTGTGGCTGCCTGTTCTACTTAGGCAGGCAGTGAATGTTAACGGACTGCACTCTGACCCCACCTCCACTTCACACGCCCATCTCCTGCCTCCAGGGATCTTCCTCCTAAGCCTATGTCAGACTGTGTCCTCTTTATAGCTCACCCTTCTCTTTTTCTATTTTTAAGCAAATATATACTGAAGGAAGGGCCTGGGTTTTATGATGTAGACATGATCACTGATGATGTAGACATGGTCATATGATTTCTAAAGGTTTTATGTCTTATGATGTTGGGTAAAAATCTAGAATTATCACCAGGCGTGGTGGCGCACACCTTTAATCCCAGCACTTGGGAGGCAGAGGCAGGCGTATCTTTGTGAGTTCAAGGCCAGCCTAGTCTACATAGTGAGTTCCAGGACAGCTGGGGCTACAAGGAGACCCTGTCTCAAAAAGACAAAAAAAAATCTAGAATTATCAAAAGAAAATATTCAAATTTTAGAAATAGAAAAAAAAATCCTAAAAGCTCATGTGGAGTCTCAAGAGAACCTGAGTAACCAAAAATCTTAAAGAAGAAGAGTGTGTGTGGACTCACACTTCTTCGTTTCAAACATAGCATAAAGCTACATTCATCAAAACAACATGAAACTAGCAGAGAAACATAAAGACAGACCAGTGGAATTGAGCAGAGCCCAAAATAAACATGTATAGGAGTGTGCAATAGGGGAAGGTGGGTCTGCTCAGCAGGTGGTGCTGGGGACCTGGATCCCCACACATTGAGCAGTGAATCCCTTACTTTACACCACATACAAGAATCAATCCAACCTAGATAAAAGAACCAGATAAGACAAGTGTGGTCCATGGCAATTCCGTGACTAGAGCTAGCAACAGCATACTGTGTCTTTGAAAACTGCCAAGATGGTAGACCTTCAAGTGTTCTCACCACCAAAACAGTCATAAGCATATGAGATGAGGCATATGCTAATTAGCTCAACTTAGCTATGCCACAAGGTCTACAAGTTTCAAATGAGCATGCTGCACCTAATGAATATGTATCAGTTAAAGACATCAAATTAATCTGGTTATGAAGTCGGCGAAAAACCTGAGTAGTCAGAAAAGATGGGCCTGGTGAGATGGCTCAGCTGGTAGACGTGCCTCCCACTGGTGCTGATGATCTGAGTTTGGTCCTCAGAACTCACTCTGTGGAAAGAGAGAACTGACTCCTGAAAGTTGTCCTTTGATCTCTACAAGTACACCATGGTACACACATGCCCCCACACAAATAAAACGTAACTTAAAAAATCTAAGCTAGGCATGGTGGCATACACCTTTACCCCCAGCGTTTGAGAGGCAGAGGACGCGGATCTCTGTGAGATCGAGGCCAGCCTGGTCTAGTGCATTCCATTGTCAACAAGGCATATGAAAAGACACTCAGCACATCACTCATGATTAGACAAGTGTGGACTCCAGTCACACTGAGGTAGCTCCTCACACCCACCAGGAAGGTCGCTGTAAACCAAACCAACGACAGGTGCTGTGGAGAAACTGGATCACTTGCACTGAATCTGCGAACGTGCAACTCTGGGCTTCGCTGCTCCCTCAGTTCCCTAGAAGCACAAATCTTGGACCTGTATTATGATTGCAGGAACCCCAGTCCCTGACCCCACCCCTCCAGGAGGTGGGTCCTGGGAATGCCCCTGCTCCCTGGGTCTTGCCCTGGGCTACAGCAGTGGCCAGTGGGCAAAGACTCTGGTTGGATATGGTTTGCAACATTCAGTGCTTGGATCGTTCAGGCTTTGAATTTACGTGTTCCATGCTGGGGGATTAATGGCTCATAGTATATGATTCCATTCATAGGAGATGCTCAGAATGGGGAAATCTATAGAGACAGAGGCTGGAGTAGTGGTTGCTCAGTGCTGGTGAGGACAGGGGTGATACCTAAAGAGTATCTTTTCCCCCTTGAGATTCTAAAATGTGCTAAGAGTGTGGTAGTGCTTGCATGCATGTGCGAATATATTAAACATCATTGGGTTGGCTGGGTGTGGTGGCACACGTCTTTAATCCCAGCACTCCGGAGACATAGGCAGGCAGATCTCTGCAAATTCTAGGCCAGCCAGGGCTACATACTGAGACCCTGTCTCAAACAAACAAATCATTGAACTGTACACTTTAAGTGGAAAAATTGACTGGAATATGAATTGTCTCTTAACAAAGCTATCAGAAAGGACATTTAACAAGTGTAAAGTTGTAACGTTACAGAAGCTCCAAATGTCTTACCCAGAACAGGGAAATCTACAGAGGCAGAGTGTGAGCTTGCTGTGGTGTAAGTGGAAACCAGCCAATGGGAAGCTAGTGAGAGGCAGCATCACTTGGTCGCAGAAGGACCTGCTGTACCTGGATCGCCTTGGCCCTGAGCCTCAACAACAGAAGGAGAAGGAATGGAAGAGATCCTTGATCTAGGTCTGAGACGATGACCTGTTACAGAAGGACCTGCTGTACCTGGATCGCCTTGGCCCTGAGCCTCAACAACAGGAGAAGGAATGGAAGAGATCCTTGATCTAGGTCTGAGACGATGACCTGTTGGACTTGGAGGGAACAGAGTCAAGGTGATGAAGGGTCTTCCTCATTCTGACCCGTGTCCTGGGAAGATCTTGAATGGGCCCGACAGGAAGGACATGGCTTCCTAAGGTGGACCTAGGTTTAGAGCTGCTGGATCCCATCAGTGGGCAGTCAGTGGAGCCACCAGAGCAGAGATTCCAGAAACATCCCAGCTGGCCACTGGATAAAAACAAAGCAATGGGAATGCCCCAGGTCTTGGGCTGGGTGTGGGGGTCAGCGTCTAGGTTGCACGGAAGACTTAGAGAATGAGGAAGAGCTAAACTCTAAGCGAGGGAGGGTGTGCTAGTCTTCTGGGCCACCATAACAAAGTGCCATAGGCTGGGAGGCTTAAACAACAGAAATTCATTTCTTCACAGTTCTGGGGGATTGAAGTCCAGGAGGCACAGGCAGGGTAGATTTCCTAGTGAGGCTCCTCCCCTCCACTTGTGAACTGTCTACACTGTCCTCATGTGGCGTCTTCCCTAATGCTCTTGGCATAGTTTTCTCATCCTGTAAGGACACCAGTCCCAGTGGGTTATAGCCTCACTTTCTTCAGCCTTAATTACCTTTGTAAAGGAACCAATCTCCAAGTCGGTCACTCTGGGTCTTAGGCACATCATACTCTCTGAATGTGAGTGGAGAGGGATGGGAGCCTGGTTCAGGCCACATGAGAGGGAGCGCTCCTGGAATCCCACGATCTGTAGACAGCCCGGCTGTGCTTCTGGGTGGAGCGTGACCTCAGGAGGATTTCTGTGTCTTGGCACTGTTGATATCTTTGGCTGAATGATTCTTTGTGATGGTGGTGGGAGGCAGAAGGCTGCCCTCTAGGGTGTTTAGCAGCATCTTGGCCCATGTCAACTAGATCCCAGTAGGACCCCGGCCCCCCCGCCGCCAAGCACTCCCATATAGCAACAAAAAATGTCCACAGATATTGCCAAATACCCCACTTGTGCAAAAGTCACCCCCCGCCCCATTGCTTTTGCTTTAAGTGCAGAGCGTCTAGTTTAAGCAGGAATACAGCATGGAAGGCCAGGTTGGCCCACACTGCCATCGTCAGCTGAGCCCTATGTGAGCTCTGGGAGTTGCTGTGTGCCCGTCCCTGGCCCCTCTTTGACTGGACTCAGACTTTCACGCTGTCTGTGGACACCCGGCTCTTTTCTCAGATGTGTCAGGGTTTGGGCCTGACCTTGGGTGGATAGTCTGGGATTCTCTGGGAACCACACAGCCTGCCTGGCCTCCTGGGAGCTGACCTGGCCTCACTGCACTGCTAACTGTGCACAGGATAAGGTACTCTGACTTCATGGACTTGCTCTGCCTCCCAAGTCCCCACGCAAGGCCTCCTGCTTAGCTTCGGAGGGCCACCTCAGGGTCACCGTTCTTGTGCAGGGCAGTAGTAATAATTGCCAAAGAATTTACCCAGCAGTGAACACTCCTCCCCCCAGCCCCTTGGACAGCTCTGTCCTCTCCCTATTAATAGAAGATCTGACTTTGGTCATTTACAAAGGCATGACTTTCTAGCTGACTAAAGGAGGTTATCTATTAGAATGAAAACTATATAAATAAAGAAAATGTTTAAAAACTTAGAAATGTCTGTGCAAACAGCTCTCACCTCAAGGGCATAAGAGACAGTTTATTCTTGAGCCATGGATGAGTGACCATGGCCCAGAACAGATTCAGGTTGTCCAGAAAGAAGCTCACTGTGGAAGGGGTTACAGGATCTTATTAGTTACAGAAGAAAATCATCAATCAAGGCCTTTTCCAAACACATGGTGGGGCCCACAGACAGGTTACAGCAGAGCAGGGAATGTCTCCTGTAGGTGTCAGGCACCCTCTGATGACATTGTCAGCTCTGGGATTGGTGGAGGCTCTACTGAGAACACATTTTAAAGGTCTTGATAGTCACAAGGCTGTTAGGTCAGACCCAGGACTGGGCAGTAAATGACTTTCAAAGAGAGTAAAAATAGTTCGAAATAATTTGGCTGTGGATCTGCACCATACCAACTCTCCACCATCTCTAAGTTCTATCTAGTCATTAGCCTTGTAGCCTCTTGCACACAGGTGCGGCTCCCCGCCCTCTTTACGGAAACAACAGTAAAGACAATTTCCACTAGGAAAGGGGAAGCCGCTTCCTCACTCAATCCAGGAGCAGGAGCCCCGGCCTGAGAAGGGAGGAAAACGTTGGGGAGGGTGGGCTGCTGTGTTCTGGGCTGCTTTGCATGGGACAGGAAATGAGAACAGAAGCGCGCCGCCTGCGGCCTGTGGAAGGATTTCTGGGGAACCACCTGCTTCTCCACAGAGAACTTTCCCCCACACACTGGAGGGCCAATGGGCTGCATGGACTCGGACGCATCATCTGTATCTGGCAGACTGAGATCCGCAGAAGGGCCAGGCAGTGCCAGGACTGGGTTGGAAGACTGCTCTGGTGGAAGGTCTCTCACATGGTTGCTAGGTTTTGTCAAGCAAGCGCCACATACAGGCAAAAAGCAATTTTAAATGAACAGAGTTTTGTTTTTGAGGGAGGACAGTTGTGTAAAACATTTGTAAATCTGTAATAAAACTGAGCGACTAAGAATACGTAAATATTTTCTCTAATAAAAAGACAAAACATGAGCCGGGTGGTGGCGCACGCCTGTAGTCCCAGCACTTGGGAGGCAGAGGCAGATGGATCTCTGTGAGTTCAAGGCCAGCCTGTCTACACAGTGAGTTCCAGGACAGCTGAGGCCACAGGGAGACCCTGTCTCAAAAAGACCGGAAAAAAAAAAAAGACAAAACATGAAATATGTTTTCATTTCTAAATCCAATCAGATAAGGAGAGCCAAAGCAGGAGATGAGTATTTGGGGCTGAGAAAATAGGGGTAAATACCAGGGGAAAACAGATGCCTAAAAGAATAAATGACAGCCTTGGGAAGGGCCGGTGGAATGGTTAATTTGCTCCCTATGAACAGTGAGATCGAGTCACTTCTAAAATGCTCTGGGGCTTCGTGCTGGTGTCTTAGTTCATTGTATGTTGCTATACCAGAATAGATGAGACTTAGTAATTTAAAAAGGAAAAAGGTTTGTCTTGGTTCGCAGTTCTGGAAGTCGCAAGTTCAAGATCATGGGGCTGGCAGACCCTCAGACTGCTTCAGTTCATGTGAGAAATGGAAGGGCAGGTGCGGAGAGGAAGAGACAAAGCGGGAAGTGCCGTTGCTTATAGCAGCCAGCATTGTGGGGACTAATCCAGTTCAGTGAAAGAACTCATGCATTAGAAAGGCACTAACTCCCTCTAATGATCCAAGGATCTCTTAAAGGTCCCGTTGCTTGATAAGGTTACAGTGGACAGCCCCAGAGGCTGCATGTGCCTGTAATCCCAGCACTAGGGAGGTGCAGGCAGGAGGATCAGGAGTCGAAAGTCAGCCTTGGCTACAGTGAGTTTGAAGTCAATCTGGGCTACATGAGACCCTGTCTCAAAAAAACAATTTTTTTTCAACAGCAGTTCTGGAGGAGACAAACTGTTAACAGGTGGTTGTAGAAAAGGAGGGCACGATAGCCCCTAAGCATCTAGCAGACCCGAGGGCCATGCTACACTATGTTAGATGTAACTACATTAACTGGCTGTTGATGTGAACCGAGTGAATGCCTGACCAAGGAGAAGTCACTACGCTGGGGACAGATGCTGGAGGGAACCTGGACCTGTGGGTCCTCAGAATAGCTGAAGTCCCAGAACCAGTGGTCTGAATCGATGAAGAAAAGAGGGAGAACACAGTGTATTGATATCCGACTAAGTATTGTTCTAGAAGGCTGGGAGGTCAACTGGTAAAGAGCAGAGATCCAGGACAGGATGGGGCCTCAGCAAATCACTCATTTCACCAGAGTAACAGGCAGAAAGTCGGAGTGCCCTGCTAAGAGGAGGTGAGGCGGCGCTGTTTCCTTTAAGGAAGAGGAGAGGAGTGAGTGGAAGCTCAGGAGCCCAGAGGAGCATCCAGGCTGAGCTTTAACCGAAGGCTCTGCAGGGAGGCTCTGATCAGAGCAGGTAGAGATATTAGGAGCGAGGTGGGAGGGACAGCTTGAGAGTGCAGACAGATGGTTAAGTCAGGCTCCGCCTAGAGCCGCAAGATGCAGGTGTGCCCAGGGATTACAGGTGGTCGGGACGCTGCTCTCAGAGGGCAGAGCGTGCCCATCGGCGATGTCCTTGCTGAAGTCGGTGGTGAGGGTTTCTGAAGCTATGTAGAGTTGAACGTGGAGGGTGAGAGGTTTGGGGCAGTCACAGGAGAAAGGGTTAATTAACTAATGCAGCTGAATAGTCTGCTGCCTCTCAGTATCCACCTGCTTTCACAGGGCTCTGCTCCCAGCTACCTTCTAAGTCCTGCCTGTGGCTGTCGGCAGGACACTCAAGGCTTTGCAGTGTCACAACAGCCAGTGTTCCATCCTAGGCCCGGGGTGGGAGTAGGATGGGGTGGGTGCTGAGGCAGGAGGACTGTGAGTTTGAGGCCATCCTAGGCACATAGTGGGACTCTCAGAAGGCAAAACAAAACAAAATGACCTACACCACAAAGAGTCTTACCTTAGCGTTTTCATGGTGTTTCCTCAGAGACAGCCAGCATCTGGGAGTAGAGAAGTCGGAAGTAGAAGGGGACAGCTTTTGGGGGGAGTGAGTCACGCCTGTGCTCACGGACATTCTGGACACTCGGAGCCTGAAAAGTGTTGATGATTGGGTGCCACACCTGCTGCAGTGAGGGCTGCCCAAAGACCACAGCAGTGCCCAGCAGAGGAGGCTGGAACAGGCCTGACATCACAGCTGGGCACAGGTCACTACCCCACATGTCAGGAATTCTGACATTCTGGGGAGCACACTGGACCTGACTCCCTGCAGCTGTGTGGGATGGGCATTTAAAACTGTTTAGTTACCCAGGAAAGCATTCCCCAGATCACTGAAGACCTTCGAGCACTTACATTGTGCATCAGTTTAATCATATCACACGCAATTCTGTGTGGAGCTCTCCGTGATAATGTGAAAGATCCTGAAGGCAGGAACAGCATGGTGTCTCCAGCATAGCACTGATAAAAAGTAGAGACAGAGAAACAAGTCCAAAGTAGTTGCTCTAAGGCCGGCAACCAAAACACCGAAAGGTAAGATCGCCCTCTAGGGGAATCTCTGGGGCTAAAGTGAGGGAAAAGGCTGATTCGTAATCTGTGCAAAGCCCTAGGTTAGATCCCTAGTACTAAAAAAGAAAGAAAAGAAACTTAGAAAATAGAAATATCTAAAGTATTGAAAAGGTATTCATATAGGTCAATAAGGGGCTGGAGAGATGGCTCAGCGGTTAAGAGCTCTGGCTGCTCTTGTAGAGGACCCGGGTTCAGTTCCCAGCACCCAGATAGTGGCTAGCAACCACCTGTAACTCTAGTTCCAGGGGATCAGACACTCTCTTCTGACCTCCACGGGCATTGCATGACACACGTGCACCTACGCATATGCAGGCAAAACACTCATACACATAACATAAAAATAAAGTATTCAAACAGGTCAGTATTCACAATAAATATAATTGGAGTGCAGCAAAGCTAGTGTCATACACTCACGGACCATTACATCTTCCTGAACACACAGCTAGGCTACATTTCAGCACCCTGCCCCTTGGGGGGGCCGTCCTTTACTGTTTGTTGTTGGGCTGTGAGCAGAGCCAGCCTGCAGCCTCCAGTGCAAAGCAGCAGGAACAGGAACGCCTTCCCAGGCTCTCTCTTGTAATGCTGGAAGTAAAGTCTTTCAATCATGGAAGGCAGGTTGGAGCAAGAAGGCTCTCATGTAGCCTAGGCTGGCCTGAACTGGCCATGTAGCAGAGGCTGGCCTTGAACTCCTGGTCATCCTGCCTCTATCTCCCTAGCGCTGGGATTATAGGCATGCACCACCATGCCTGGCTCATGAGGCATTTTCTGGAGAGGAGCTGCAGTGGGACCAGCCTGCCTTGGACTGCACATGTGTAAGCAATAAGTCTGTGTTCTGTTAAACCACTGAGGCTTCAGGGTTTGTTTTAGAAGCAAGTCTTTCGCTCTGACTAATACAGTGCATGAGTTGAACGCCAGTGAGAAGAGAGGTCATCAGTCTGAATCAGAAACAAAATCTATCTTTGGACATTTATGAGGGTGACATCTAGTGCTTAAGTACATAGATAGCAATAACACAGGATGGAGAAAGTTAAAGCAGGCGAACAACAACAAAGAAAGCAGCTGCCTTAATATCGTAGGGGACAGAACTCAAGACAGAAAGACTGTCGGGGTAACTGGGAAATCCCAATTGACCAAAACTGTAATAATTCCAGAAAGTAAGTACCTATCAACCTAAATGAGCACAGGAAAAAATTGATTTTACAAACAGACACAAGTTAAAATGTTAGAAATTTAAGTAAATCAACCTTAGTTATTTACAACAGGCCCAAAACAAGGAGAGATACGACAGAACAGCAACGCATTGCATGTAGTACAGCGTGCAGATGCATTGGTCTGCATCCCACAAACACTAATCACATGCCAAGCCATAGCACAGAGCTCAATAAAGTTCAAAGAAGAGACATCGCAGCAGCAAGGTTCTTGAGTTCTCGCATCATGTAGTTAAGTTATAAGTTAGTTAAGAACAAAAATATATCAAAAAATAACTCTAACTGGATATGGTGGCCCACACCATTAATCCCAGCACTCAGGAGGCAGAGGCATGAAGATCTCTGTGAGTTCGAGTCCAGCCTGGTCTACATAGTGAGTTCCAGGCCAGCCAAGGCTACACAGGCGCACGCACACACACACGGCTCCTATTTTTTAATTTTTTTTTTTTTAAAGACAGGGTCTTCCTGTAGCTCCAGCTGGCCTGGAACTCGCTATGTAGACCAGGCTGGACTCGAACTCACAGAGATCCACCTGCCTCTGCTCCCAAGTGCTGGGATTAAAGGCGTGTGCCACCACACCCGGTGATTTTTTAAAGAAAGAATACAGATGTATCAAATGCACTGGTACACTGGTACATTCCAAGAGCATGGATGTATCGGGTACACTGGTACACTGGTACAGTCCAAGAACACGGATGTATCGGGTGCACTGGTACAGTCCAATGGCAGCAGGCTGGGCAGTAATAAGACACCTGTAGCTCATCTTTTTACATTCGTTTTCATCTTCTGATATTTTTGACATATTTGAGATGTTGGCCCAGGCTGTTCTCAAAGTTTCACAATCTTCCTGTCTCAGCCTGTTCGGTGCTGAGGTTACAGGTGTGGGCCACTAACCCACCTAAAATCCTGTCAGAACAAAACAACCCCACTCAATTTTTCCTGACCACAGAGGCCATGGTGTTTCTCAGGAGTTCCAACACTCACCCATCTCATGCGGTGTCCCAGGCTGTGGCTCCGGCCTCCCTGGAGAAGAGACAACGGCAGTGAGGGCAGGACCCGGCCATGATGAGACTTGGTCATCCACACCCAGCATCGACGGAGAGCTCATTGTGCCGGCACTGCTCCGGATACTGGGGAACAGAAAGAGAAGCAGCTGAGGTTAGGGTCCCTTACGCTGTGCACTCCTGTCCTTTACTGGCTCTAATCTGCAGTCAGAAGCTGTGGGCTGCTCCCCTCAGAGCAGGAGCCACTTACATCTGGAGGAAAGGACACCGGGGTGGGGGAGGTTGTACCAGATGAGCCACGCAGGCTGCCCACGAACCACCCTGGGTGAATCTCACTCAGATCAGGATGAAACGCAGGAATGTGTATTTGCTGAAGAGCCAATAAATTGAATTGATGTAGATTATTTTTAAAAGTTAATTTGGCGGGGCTGGAGAGATGGCTCAGCGGTTAAGAACACTGAATGTTCTTGCAGAAGACCTAGGTTCGAATCCCAGCACCCACATGGCAGCTAACAACTGTCCGTAATTCCAATTCCAGGGGATCTAACAGCCTCTTCTGTCCTCCGCGGGCATTGCATAACATGGGTGCACTTACCTACATGCAGGCAATACATGCATACACATAAAAATATAAAAATAATAATTTTTAAAAGTTAATTTGACACATATCTGCATACTCATGGGCTATGTATAGTATGATCAGATTTGTGCATATTTATGGGCTACAGTGTGATCACATTGGTGCATACTTATGGACTATGTATGGTGTGATCACATTGGTACATACTTATGGGCTATGGTGTGATCACATCTGTGCATACTCATGGGCTATGTATGATATGATCACATCTGGATAGACAGTGCTTGGTATCATTCATAGTGCTAAGCCCTTCCAGTACCACCTGTTGACAGGGCTCACCAAGAGGCAAAAGCCAGGGGGCTGTGCCCACATGGCCAGCCTCTGGGGACCAGAGTGGGACATACAGGGCAAATGCAGACCATCAGCACCCTCTGCCCGCTCACAACAGTCCAGAGAAGCTCCCTGAAGCTCTTCCTCAGAGGGAGGTCTCCAGCAATTACACATTCTTCCTTCCAGGGTGAAATTGTTTTTTTGTTGTTGTTGTTCTTTTTGAGACAAGTTCTCCCTGTAGCTGCAGCTGGCCTGGATTCGCCAATGGAGACCAAGCTGGCTTCGAATTCACAGAGATCTGCCTGCTTCTGCCTCCCAAGTGCTGGGATTAAAGGTGTGCGCCACCACGCCCAGCTGAAATAATATTTTTTAAATGACTTACAGATTTAAAGGTTTTTTCACTCTACGGTGTATCCAATGCTTTCCTTTAAATTTTTCTTAGTAATATTTATTTCAATTTTTTACCTCAAATTTGTCCATGGGAACTCAGTGGGAAAGTAAGGTTCCCTATATCACAGACTGGACAGAGGCTCTGTTCCAGTCCAGGTGTTTGGTACTGAGGCTTTCCTTCTTCCTCAGAAAGCGAGGAGGAGGGGGCACTGAGATATCATGTCTCAGAAAACCAGATGGAGAGCGATTGAAGAGGGGCATCCAATGTTTACCTCTGCCAAGAGAAAGGGGGGAGGGGGAGGGGGAGGGGGAGGGGGGAGGAGGAGACCCATGAGCCAGGGTCCCCCCTCCTCCAAAGCAGAGGCTTCCTCCACTTTTCCACCCAAACTCTTTACTTCTTTACTCAGCAACAGAACTGTCAACTGAAAGTACTGCTCTGATTGGCTGCTTACAGCAAGGGTCTCCCCCTAACCTAGACTCTTTTTACCTCTATCTTGCTCTTACCACACAGACACTGTTAAAGCCCCCGGGGCAATGGCCCTCCAAGTGGTCTTGGGACTCCACATCATGATAACCTTCCTGAGCCCCCAAGAAACATGGGCCATCAAGGGTAAGTGCCAGGGTCATCTGGGGGTAGAAGGGAACTTAGGGAGACAGCACATGGAAGACTTTCCTCTCTGCCTGTGGTTCATGGCCAACTCCCTCCACCTGTCACATCCACGTGGACCTAAGTACAGGTGTAGCTCAGTTTGGCTGAGCCAGGCCTGCTCTGAGCATTTTTTACTTAGAGTCCTTGTCCTTTCTTTTATCTGAGACCCAGATCCCCCCTCTCCCCGACACTGCACAGCACCCTGACTCCTCTTCCACTTCCTGGCCTGCAACATGCCATTCTAGTCCAGCTCCTCTGTGGCATCTATCACCTGTCTGGACCTGCGCTCCTGGTATGCATGTGCATGCCACAGACTTGGATTTCCTTAGCCTGCATCATGCCAGGCACATGGTAGTCCCTTGGCATTCAACAAATAACTGAAAAGTTCTAAAGGGTCTGGGCAGTTGAAACATGGCCCGTGGTTTCCAGGAAACCAAACATTGCACTATGGAGTGAGACCCATTCAATCATCACTTTTAGATGATGTTGGGACATGAACTTGAACTCCTGACTTTGTCAGTGTACCTCATTTTGGGTCCCCCCCCCACCCCATGTGTGTGTTTGTGAGACAATTTAATGCAGCCCAGGCTGGCTTTGAGCTATGTAGCCCAGGCTGGCCTTAAGCTTCTGGTCCTCCTGCCCCAACTTCCAGAGTGTTGGGATTACAGGTGTGCCACTGCCCCTGGCTTCTGAGCTGCCCTCTCTTTTCCCCAGTCTCTGGACCCCGGATCTCAATTCATTCTCCTGCCTGTCAGCGGCTATTGTCCCTCACTCCGCCCTACACTGCCTGTCCTGCTTTGTTTCTCCATTGCTGTGACAAAACACTCTGACCACTACCAACCTGGGGAGGAAAGGGTTTACTTGGCTTACATCTCCTGGGTCACAGTTCATCTGGGAGCCCAAGGTAGGAAATCAGGGCAGGAACCCAGAGGCAGGAGCTAGCGCACAGGCCATGGAGGAATGTTGCTTACTGGGCTGCTCCCCTGGCCCTTGCCCAGCTTGCTCTCTTATCCAACACAGGCCTACCTGCTCAGGGATGGCACTACCCACAGTGAGCTGGGCCCTCCTACATCACTCAACAATCAAGAAAATACCCCACAGATATGGCCACAGGCCAGTCTAATGGAGGAAATTCCCCAATTGAGGCTCCCTCAACCCAGGTGTATCAAG
>NW_008328096.1:85626-132280 GCF_000622305.1 Nannospalax galili
CTGCTCAGCCTGCTTTCTTATGCAACACAGGCCCACCTGCCCAGGGGTGGCACCACCCACAGTGGGCTGGGCCCTCCCACATCATTCATCAAGAAGATACCCCACAGATATGACCACAGGCCAGTCCTATGGAGGAAGTTCCCCAATTGAGGCTCCTCAACCCAGGTGTGTCAAGTTGACACCAAAGCTGTCCAGCACTCTGCCTCTCTTTGCCAAGAGCTCCACTGCAGTCCCTCCCCAATCACAGTTTCCGCATTCCACCCCCAACTCACCATCTTATACACAAGACCGGACAGCGGCTACAACTACCGCAGATGACGGCAGCAACCCTAGGTACCACCTTGGGCAGCCTCCCCTCTTTGCAGCCTGCCCTGCCAGACCCACCCTGTATGGTCACTGTGACCCACCTGCATGGTCACTGTGTGCTGGTGCAAGCCCATTCCCTCTGTCCTCTCCTTTCCATCTCTCTGTGCTTTCCAAGTGCCTGTCAATGTTAGCACTGGCCTGCCCCTCACATAGCCGGTGATGGGACCCGGGCTGCGATCAGCACACTACACACACCTTGGATGACACTGATGCTTTTCTCCTTCCTCCCAATACAGCGGACCACATGGGCTCCTACGGACCAGCCTTCTACCAGTCTCACGATGCCTCAGGCCAGTTCACACATGAATTTGATGGGGAACAAATGTTCTCTGTAGAGCTGAAGAACAAGGAGGTTGTGTGGCGCCTGCCTGAGTTTGGTGACTTCGTACACTTTGACATTCAGAGTGGGCTGGCCAGCATCGACATGATCAGAGCCCACCTGGCTGTCTTGGTGGAACGCTCCAACCGAACCAGAGCCACCAGCGGTACCTGGCCCTCCCTCTGACCCAGAGTGACCTCTCCTCCCCCACCCCCTGGGCCTCCCTCCCTCTGGCACAAGTTTTCTTATCCCTTCTTTACTCGGAGACTCTAGATCTTCCCAGGCCCCTCAGTACCTTTTCCCTCCTTGAAGACGCCTTTCACTTGTATACCCTCTTGGGGCCTAGACAGGACCCCCTATCCCCTCCCCAGGCCCTCCCTCTTTCCTCCTGTCCCAGCAAGTACCATCCCAGAGCAGGCGGCTACACTGAAGGAATCGTCCCTTATTCCTGGTCCTAGTATGGCCCAGATGTAAGGGATGGCCTTTGCAATTCAGGGCTTCATTTCTCCTAGTGCCTCCCAGTGTGACAGTACTTCCCAAGTCTCCTGTGGTACCCGGTGAGCCCAACATCCTCATCTGCATCGTGGACAACATCTTCCCCCCTGTGATCAATATCACCTGGCTGCGCAACGGCCAACCCATCACCGAGGGAGTGACCCAGACCAGCTTCTATTCCCAGCCTAACCACCTGTTCCGCAAGTTCCACTACCTGACCTTTGTGCCCTTGGCCGAGGATGTCTATGACTGCAAGGTGGAGCACTGGGGCCTGGACAAGCCGCTCCTCCGGCACTGGGGTAGGGCCCAGGCCCCTGCTCACGCCCATGTTTCCTCTACTCCAGGTCCCTTTCTGCACCCCCTGACCTTTGCTTTCTCTCCCAGAGCTCCAGGTGCCTACCCCGCCACCAGACACCACAGAGACCTTGGTCTGTGCCCTGGGCCTGGCCATTGGCCTGGTGGGCTTCCTCCTGGGCACCATCCTTATCATCACAGGCACACGCTTGCCCAGTGGTCACGGGTACAGAAGCCCCTGGAATCCAGGAGTGGAGGGAGGAAGGTGACTACTCAGAGCAGCATGGGGGTGGGGAGGCAAGGATGGGGGAAGGGTGATGTAGACAAGCAGTGGACGGGGGACAGAAAAGCAGGGGTTTGGCGGAAGGCAGTGCCTGAATTTGAACAAGCTTGGTCACCTGGATTTTGCTCCTTTAGGTGATGACTGAGGGAGAAATGGGAGCTGCACTGCAGATTCTGTGCGGGTTTCTGGGAGACTTCGCATGCTCAGCACCAGCCTAAATACATCCCCGCTGTGTGGACTTGGAATGGCATCAACCTCTGTCCTATTGCTCACTTGTTTTCTGGCCACAGAACTCCTGGTAGAACTTTGTAGGGCCTGGCATCTCCCCTTCCATGCCAATGCACCCATACTCTTACTCTATCCAAAGCTCTGGTTAGCTGCACTAAATTCTTTAATGGTATTTGCAATGAATCCTTTTTACTGAGTCTGGGTCGATATGATACTTCAGGCATGAGGGATGCCTGGGCATAGAGTTCTGGGTGAGGGCCACCCAGTATGACCATCTTTATACTAGTCAAGGTGCATGTTGTTTGGCCCATTGCGTAATACTTTGCCTGTGGGCCATTTCACAAGGACTTCATGAAATTTGCCTGCTGACTTCAGATTCCCAGAAAGGGGATGCGGAGTACCCTGTAACTGCAATCCCCCCAATCAAAGACAGTTCTATACAGCTCTGGGAGAGGAAAGGCCCACAGGGATTCCACTCCTGTGTGAATGCCATCTCCTTTATAGACATTCCCTGGCATCCCATCCATGACACAGAGATGTCCAAGGCTTGGATAAGATGGCTGCAGGTACTTGGTAAGTCAGGAGGCCCAAGTGGTCCACCCCAGCTCTCTCTAAGCATGTGGCCCAGAAGATTAATGTGAACGAAATTAAAAACACACAGAGATAAGTGATCGTGCAAGATAGTCTATGTCAATCAAATACACACAGACTTTCTGAATTAGGATCTTGGGGGTGGAAAAGCCGTGACAGGGACTCTATTTTTTAACATACTCTAGATAATTCTGATGTCACCATCCCAGCCCTAGGCTATGGTCTGGTCATTGGGACCCCCGGCATAGGTGCTACTGGAAGCCAATGGCAGGGGAATCTCAAGGCCTGAGTCGGCCCAGGAAGGCTTTCTGGAGAACTGGGTTTGCTAGGGCAGCAAAGTTGTTCATGGTATACATAGGGCCGAGACCGTGGCTTGAATTGTGAGTTTGGTCCTGGAAAGGAATGCCATCGAGAGCTGATGACAACTGGACTGCCCCGGAGGGAGAAGCCAGGAGAAGCCAATGACCAGAAAGAACATGGAGGAGGTAGGGAAGGTTTCTGTTTGTCAACAACACACCTTACAACGATCATGTGCAAAGCAGAAAGTATTTACCACAGAGATGCAGGGTGGTGCACAGAACCTGAGGTGGGTTCAGTCAGGCCCCTGGGAATAGAACTGGGATCTGAAAAGCCAGCAGAACCCCATTTATCCTCTTGCTGGGCCACATGGTCGTGTATGGCTTTTCTTACTGTGCCCTGATTGTCCCTGGCAGATGGTCCTTGTGCAGGTTGGGAATAGAACTGGGATCTGAAAAGCCAGCAGAACCCCACTTATCTTCTTGCTGGCTTTTCTTACTGTGCCCTGATTGTCCCTGGCAGATGGTCCTTGTGCAGGTCTGTGGCTGACATCACTATGGCTGTCACTCAAAGACACGGTCTCCCAGTCACAGTTTCAAATTCTTGGAAAAACAATGATCCAAACCTGGGAGGGTGTCCATCCCAGTGCAATGTACTTAGAGTAGGGGCTGAGAGCCCACAGCTCAAACGTGGCCATCCAGCCTCTACATCTGAGATGAGGGGGTTGGGTTGTGGCAAGGGAGTAGGCTGGTTCTCAGAAGACAGCAGATGTGTGCTCCCTGCATGCCCTCACCCACTAGTCTTTTGCTGTAATGTATCACTGGAATGTGTGCCTCTCATCTCTGTCCTGCGGCTTCATAAAGTCAGTGTCCTCTTTTGATCAAGATAAGTGTGGTTTTTCACTATGCAAGTATTACCCAGCCCCAGTCACCGGGACATTTCCTAATCTTTGAAAAAAAAAAAGCTTATCTTTTTATTATGTGTGTGTGTGTGTGTGTGTGTGTGTGTGGTGGTAGTGGTATGTGCATGTGAGTTAGGCTGCCAGGGGATCTCCTGGAGCTGGGGTTACAGGTGGTTGTGAGCTGTAGGTGTTGATGCTGGAAACTGTACCCGGGTCCTCTCCAAGAGCAGTATGCTCTGCTAACCAGAGCCATCTCTCCAGGCCCCCTAAATCTTTTAGACTGTTTATCTGCCCTCGCGCTCAAGTTTTTGCTTCCAGGCTCAAGGCAAAATAGTCCTTTATTTAAAAAGAATTTTTGAAGCTGGATGTGGTGGCACACACCTTTAATCCCAGCACTTGGGAGGCAGAGGCATACTGATCTCTGGGAGTTCAAGGTCAACCTGGTCTACATAGTGAATCAGGCCAGCTGGGGCTACAGGGAGACCCTGTCTCAAAAAAGACCAAAAAAAAAAAAAAAAGAATTTTTGAAAACATTATTATTTTTTCATTGTTGGGGGTGCTGTGTGTGGTGCAGAGCTAGAGTCACAGGCTTCTGTGAGCTGCCTGACATGGGTGCTTGAAATCAAGCTCAGGTCCTCTGGAAGAGCAGTATGCATAACCAATTTCTGCTGGGCCATTTCTCTAGTGCCCCCCACCCCACCGCTGCAAAGGAATTTTCTCTTGCCTTCATGCACTGACTCCCTTTGGTCTCTTATAGAATAAACACTCTGGGGCTAGAAAGACAGCTCAACGGTTAAGAGCACTGGCTGCTCTTGTAGAGGATATGGGTTCAGTTCCCAGCACGAACATGGCAGCTATCAACCATCCACAACTCCAGTTCCAGGGGCTCCTACACCCTCTTCTGGCCTCTGCAGGCATTGTACACATGGGTCATACTTACACACATGGAGGTAAAATACTCATATACATAAAAAGTAAAAGTAAACTTGAAAAATTCAAATTAAAAAATGTATTAACATAAACACTTAGCAGTTTTCCTTCTGTATCCTTCAAACTCTCCCTTATCCCAAGGTGTCCTCCTAGAGGTAATAAACATACCACCTCTCCCACATGAGAGCATCAGTTCCCTTTTCTGTCCAACAACCCAGCCCTCCCAAGGCCTCCCGGTCCTACTCGGAGTTCAGCACTGGCCCAGGATCACCTCTGTGCATCGAGTAGTTCTACGAGACTTGCTACAGAAGCCCTTGCCTCCAGCCCCTTTTCTTACTGTGTCCTCATCCTCTGAGTCAGTAACTTTCACCTACTTTAACAGATTCTGTTGGTGTGGCTAAGATAGTGGGACTTTTGAGGTATGGCCTAGGGGAGGTTCTTAGGCCTTTGGGGGCCCTGGCCTCAGAAGGGTTCATTAAGGTAGCTCTTTGGAGTGCGTTGTGGAGTTGTAAGGCCATCTGACCCATGCTCTCCCTCTCCCACACTCCTCCAGGGAGATGTCATCAGTGTTGAGGTCCTCACCAGAGCCTGGCATCATGCATGCCCTTGAGCCTCCAGAACTAGGAGCTGAACACATCTTTCCAAGTAGCTTGCCTTAAGCAGTTTAGGACAGTGGGCTAAACAGTGAGCCTGTCCTCCCACCTCTGGACAGTCGTGCTGGTGCTCGCTACATCCTGACTTCGCTGCTTTAGTTTTTACCTCTTCACCTTCCACTGTGGCAGAGATGGAGGCTTCATTTTGTGTTCCTCATCCTCAGGCTCACACACGCCTCCTTCCCACATCCCAGTGTTTTCATTATTTTGACTAGCTCAGTGTCCACCGTTTATGCCCATGTAAGGCAAACCATAGAGCAGGCTGGAGTTCATGTCATTTTCTCTGTGCTTGATTTTAGTTGTACCTATTAATGGATCATAAATTTCTTCAAAAATCCAGATGCATCGGATATCCTTCCAATTTCAGGGTCAGACGGAGCTCTCCCGAAGTCTGCTCTTACACACGCCATCAGCGACACAGCCATCCTCCTGGCATCACTCCAGCATCTTGTTAGGATCGTCCTGAACTCCGTGTTCAATCTTGTCTCCTCTTCCCACCTCTCTGTGTCTGCTGCCCCACTCCAGTGAGTGCATTCTCCCTGGGTTTCAGAGAGTGTGCAGAGGAGGCTGTGTGCGCTTCAAGCATCAGAAAATGCTTCAGTTCCACTTCAACATCTGAACAGCATTGTTAGCTGCTACACAGCTCAAGGTTGGAACTAATTCCCACCACAACTTCTAAGGCACTTCTGCAGTCTCTGAGCACCCAGTTGACAAGCCAAAGGCTATTCAAAGCTCTGAGACTTCTTGTGAACCAGCTGTTTCCTCTCTGGAAGCTCTGCAGGCATTCCTTCTGCCTCTTGTTTTCTGTTCATGTATGTATGTGCTCCCTCACTGACAGGGTGATGCTCTCTGAAACTGTCTCCAATGTTAACCCTGAAAAAGTCGCTGTTTAAGTCACACAACTTTCCCATGTATGTCTATTCCTCCTTGACTTTGCATAAATTACTCTCTACGTTGACTTGTCTCCTGTCAATCTATGAAGAGTCTGTCTGTCCTTCCCCAAGCCCAGATTAAATGTGACTACTGTGAAGCCTTCCATCCCAACTCCAATATTGTGCCCAATTCTTACTGTAGAACAAAACACATCTCTCTCTCTCTGCCTCCAACATTAATTGCTCTAGAACAAGGGAAGTCTGTCTTGCATTTCCAACATTTGACATAGTATACAGAATTCAGTTTTATTTGCCTCAAACTCAGCCAGCCTCCAGTCCTGTAGCTGGTTTTCATAACCTTGACTACCATTTACTGGACACATGCCAGGATCTGCTATGTGCCAGGCCCTTTGGTGAATGCTTCTCTCTCACACTGAGAACTGAAGCCATGCTAGGTAACACTCTGCCACTGAGCTGTATCGCCAGCCCTCTTTTTCACTCTGAGATTGGGTCTCACTCACCGTGTTGCCCAGGCAGGCCTTTTGCTCACTGTAACCCAGAGGCCTTGAACCTGCAGTCCTTTAACTTCAGCCTCCCGAGTAGCTGGGATCACAGGCTGTACCACCAGGCCCAGCTTGGTAAAGCTTTCCATGTGTAGTGGTATTGCATCTTAGACACAAAACCAGGGCAAGAAAGTGGGAATTTCTTGAGATCTTAAAGCTGGCTCAAAACCTACTCTAACCCAGACAGGAGGCTGGCTTGGCATTCAGTCTCATTCCTGGGGCATCTTTTCCTCATGATTACTTAAGCCATCTGTGCCCTGACCTGTGCTGAGGTGCTGGAGAAGCCCCTTTCTCTCTGCCTGTCCAGAGTGTTTATCCGGCAGGTGGATGCTGGCTCCAAGCAGGGACATACTGTGCCCAAACCTGCATGGTTCTGAGTGGCTGATCTTTCCTAAACATGGGGCAGGGGAACTCTTTGGTGGAAGTTCCTAGTGCTGGCAAAGATGTGTCATCCCCCGGCTCGGGGCCTCCCTATCTGCCTTGGGTGTTGACAGGGAGCAGGGCTCTTAGGACCACTGCCCTCTCCAGGCTAGGAGGAACTCTCTTCTGCATGCCTTGCTGGACTCCAAGACAGCAGACTTTGGGACATCCAAGCCAAAGAGGAAGGGTCTCCAAGGTGACATCTGCTGTTGCCCTTATATTACAACCCTGAACACAAGGAAAGAGCAAAGAAAAGCATCATTCTGCTGTGTGTGCATTATTTCCTTTCCTCACAACAAGCTGCAAGTTAAATATTACCCCACTTTATGTAGGAGGAAACTAGGATTCACATCACTTAGCCTGCCCAAGGTCAGACAGACATGGTACGGCTGGGAAGGTCTGTGTGGTGCCACCACTGCTCAGAGCAGAGACTAGCTGTGAGCCGGGGCAGACAGCAGTAGTGTTGGGAAAGGCCCAGAAGTTTGCCCCCTTCTGGAAACTATCTTGTTGAGGTTTCAGCAAAAATGGGGGTGGGGTAGGAAACGACCAGGTTCTAGGACTGCTGATGAGATATGAACTCCCTTCCCTCACCTGCGTTACCCATGTTGTTCCCCTCATCCAGACTTGCCTGCTTAGACTACAACCCAAGTCCCTCCGTGGCCAAGGCTGTAGGGTCTGGTGTGGTGTGGCTCTCCCTGTGCACTGCCCGGCTCATGCTTCCTAAGCTGCAGGCACCTTTCCTTGGCTCCTTTCTGCTCAAGAGCTTAACATTACTGCCTCCAACTCACCATCTACGTATACTCTGGGGTTCTAATTTCTAGAGGCTTCCCTAGCCAACTTCGCAAAAAAAAAAAAAAAAAACAAAAAAAACCCACCAAACCAATAACAAAAAACACCTGCTTTCCATCCCAGACTCACAGGGTTCTGTCTTTATGGACTGTTGTCTTTCCTTGAACACAGTCTCTTCTCAGACTTCTTTTCTCTTTAACCTCCTGGCAAGGAGGCAGGGTCTGGTACCACCAACCTGGAATCCCCATGCTTGGGAGGTGGAGACAGGAGGGTCACAAGTTGGAGGTGAGCCTTTTTGAAAGACAAGCCTTCCAGGCCACAGCGGGAGTGGAGTCACTGCGGCCGCCTTCTCACCTGGCTTAGATTTTGCCACCCAATTTGTGATTTAGCTCCATCCTCTGGTTCAAGTCCACTTTACATGCTAGCTGTGGAGAGGAGTAAGCCTAGTCTCTCAAGGACTCCTGGCCATTTCTGTCCCCTGGGAACCATCTACTGCCTGTTCCCTTGAGTGCCCACAGCACAGGCTAGACCGGGCTGAATTGCCAGTTGCCCTTTATCCCTTCCCTCAGGCCATTAGCATGTGGATCTGCTCCAGGTACAGCCTTTCTCTATAATGCCTGGGAGACGAAAGCCCCAGCTGTGGTGGGCTCATGATCACGGGCACCAAGTCACATCCAAGACAGTGCTTCCTAGCACTCCCTCCACCCCACCATCCAGGGCTCAGTCTTTCTGCCCTTTCCCAAATTCCTTGGGCCTTGGAGGAGTGACATACATGTCCTTTAGGCTCAGCACGTTTACAGTCTGTGTTCCCTGCCCACTGCAGAAAGCGACTCCTCTGACCAAGGCTGAGCGCAGCATAGTCTAGGGTATAAATGTAATAATATTCAGAAGGCGGTTTGGGGGCTGGAAGATGGCTCAGTGGGTAAAAGCACTTACTGCTGTTCCAGAGGACCAGGGTCCTGGCACCCACGTGGCACCTATCAACTATGATCCCAGATCCAGGGGACCCAATGACTTCTGGCCTCTGCAGATACCAGGCATGCATGTGGTGCACTTCTATACATGCAGGCCAGCTACTCATGCACATTAAGAAAAAAAAAAAATTAAAAATGCCAGTAAAGTTTTCCCCTCTAGGGCCTGTGAGCTCCTCAGCTACTGTTTCTGCCCAGGTGTGTATTCGTTCCCGTGGAGTGGGCCTCAGATCCAGCCAGGAAGCAGTTGGCTGGCCCCCAGGAAGCCATGTTGTCGCACTGGTGGGCACCTCTTTTCTGTAGTCAGTAGTACTGCAGTACACAGGGTCACAGCTAGGCAAGACTAGTGGGGTCTTTTCCCTCCCAGCAGCCTGATAGCACTTCCCGGCATTACGAATGCTAGCCAGTGGGGAGAAGCTTCCAGCAGCTCTGCCTGATCTGTATGCTGGATCCAAAGTATGGTGTCCTCATCAATAGGGTCTCACCATCTAGCTCTGGGCTGGGGAGGGGTGACTGGCCTGGTTAGCTTTGTTAGCCTGACATAGTCTAGGGGAACTGTCCAGTTCAGACCGGCCTGTGAGCATCTGTGGGTGTTAACTGGTGTAGGATGGCCCAGTCCACTGTGGGTGGTGCCATCCCAGCAGGTGGTACCAGCTGTGTAAACTAGATCAGCATCAGCCTGGGAGAGATACTTCTCCATGGTTTCCGATTTAAGTCCCTGCCCTGCCGTCCCTCAGTGACGGACGGACGGACAGCGACCAGGACGTGTGAGCCAAACAAACCCTTTCGTTCCCTAAGCTGTTTTTGGTCAGCGTTTTATCATAGCAACAGAAAAGAAACTACAAGTGACCAAGAGCAATGACAACAGCCAACTGTCTTAGGAGTCTTTAGCACTTCTTCAGCAACTCTTGGGAGCTATCCCACACATAGCGCTGAAATTCCTGTTTAAAACTCTACAGCTTCAGGCTGGGAGTGGTGATGTACTAGCCTCTAACCCTAACACTGGGAAGGCAGAGGCAGGTGTAATGTGAGAATGGAGATCAGCCTGCTCTACATGGTGGGTTCCAGGCCAGCTGGGGCTACCAGGAGACCCTGTCTTGAAGCAAACCATAGCTCCTGGGAGCTGCAGTATTCGTCCATGCAGGGTATCTCCATCTAAACTTTTAGAAAGTAAATATTTTAGTTAGGATACAAAGTAGTTTTCTATAAGGCTTTTTCCACATCCTTAGGTTCCCAACCCTCCCATCACCCACTCCCGTCTCATTTAACCCTCTAGTCCTACTATGCCCCTACTTCCCATCATGTTTTACTGCCTCTCTCTAGACACTTTCCAAGACACCATCCCTCTCTCCCAGCTCTTCTCTCACTCCTTGGCCTCTACAGACAGTCCTATGCAAGGGTGTATGAAGTCGGGTCTTTCTGGGCCTGCATCACCTTACTCAGTATTCTCCAGTTCCATCTACCTACCTGCAAATTTCACTGTTCTTACAACTGAAGATGTGTTAAGTACATCTTCATTATCCAGTCACCACCTAGGTTGGTTCCACTGCTCAGCTGCTGAGTGGAGTGACAACGGACATGCACGTGCAGAGATCTGTCATGTAAAGTACGGAGTCGTTTTGAGAATTCTCCAGAGTTCGATAGTGGCGGCACCAGTTTGCATTCACCAAAAGCAAGGGTTCTCCTTCACCACAGTCACTGGCATGCCACGTCTCCTTGACGCTAGCCATTCTGACATGAAACGTCATAGTTTTGACTCACTTTTGATGGCTAATGATGTCAAGTGCAGTTCGTAATTCACTTTTATTGGGCTGTTTCCTGATTTTTAAGTTATATATTCTACTTTAAAAATATTTTTATGCCAGGTGTAGTGGCACACGCCTGTAGTCCCAGCACTTGGGAGGCAGAGGCAGGTAGATCTCTGTGAGTTCAAGGCCAGCCTGGTCTACATAGTGAGTTCCAGGACAGCTGGGGCTACAGGGAGACCATCTCAAAAAGAAAAAAAAAAAATTTATGTGTACAAGTGTATTGCCTGCATGTATGTAAGTGCACCCTTGTCATGCAATGCCCACAGCTCAGAAGAGTGGGCAGATCCCTTGGAACTGGAGTTAGAGATGACTGTGCCACCATGTGACTGCTGGGAACCCAACCAGGTAGGTCCTCTGCAGGAGTGGCCAGTGCTCTTAACCGCTGCCATCACCACCCCAGCCCCTACATTGTATTCTAGATACTAACCCTGCCAGATATACAGCTTGTGAAGACTTTTTCCTCCCACTCTATAGGCTGCCTGTTCACTTGACTGAATTCTTTCCTCAGTGTGTGTGCACATGCATGTACATAGAGGTTAGAGAACTTGCAGGAGTCAGTTCTCTCCTTCCATGTCCGTCCCGGGGATCAAACCCAGTCAGGTTGGTGAGTGCTCTTGCTGAGCCATCCTACTGGACTTAAAAAGAAATGGCATCCAAGTGGTCTACCTGTGTGAACGTAATGCACACGTCCTGAAACGCCCACGGAGGCCAGAAAGGAAAACAAGTGCCAGGGAACCAAACCTGGGTCCTCTTCAAGGACAGCCAGTGCTCTGGACTGCTGAGCCATCTCTGCAGCCCGCTTTTCTGTTTTTCCTTTCCTTTTAAGGCTACTGTGAGGATGTGTTCCCCTAGTTTCTTTCTGTGTTCAGCATAGGATGTAGGAAGGCTACCCATGTCTGCATGTTACTTTGTATCCTGACACTTGTGTATCTTATGCATAGAATTGCCATTTGTAAACAAGGGCACTTTGAGTTCCTTCTCTTCTGCTCATGCTTGTTACTTTTTTTTTCTTTGAGACAGGGTCTCCCTATAGCCCAAGCTAGCCTGGAGAGATCACTCAGAGGTTAAGAAAACCAGTTGTTTTTGCAAAGGACCTGGATTCAACTCCCAGCACCCACATGGCAGCTAACAAGTGTCTGTAACTCCAGTTTCAAGGGAATCTGATGTCCTCTTCTGGCCTCCCCAGGCAGTGCATGACACAGGTACACATGCAGGGCAAACGCTCAAAGTCAAAAAGATTTAAATTCCAAGTATTTATTTTCTATTTTGGAGTACCTTGAGAAACTGTAATTAGGAACCAAAACTTAGTTTGTGGGCATTGCACAGATGGGTGTACTTAACATACATGCAGGCAAAACATTCATACACATAAAATTAAAAAAATTGAAGCAGCCCAATTAAAACCCTTGTACTAAATTTCAGTTGTCAATTTTAAAGCCATGTGTGGTGGTACAACATACCTGTAGTCCTGACACTTGAGAGGCAGATCAGGCGTTCAGTCTAACTGTACTGTGTGATGTCATGTCCCATGCATGCTATGCATGTGGAGTTCAGAAGGACTTTAAGATACCTTTATCCTTTGAAACAATATTCTGGCCAAAGGTTCCTCTAGGCCCCTCTTTACTAAAACATTTTTCTTTATACTTAGTTTGCCTGTATGTGATTGAACCCATATCATGCAATGCCCAGAGGTCAGAAGAGGATGCCAGACTCCCTGAACTGGAGTTACAGACGGCTGTTAGCAGTCCGTGGGTGCTAGGAACTTCATTTGGTGTTTCTAGGATGCCAGTAAACCATGTTGTAGTAACTTTTTATGTTGTTTCTTATTAAAGATATTCTCATATGGGCTTAAGTGGGAACGTTAGGACACACACCTGAGGGCATGAGAGGGCTTCTCAGGAGCGCCTGCCCTCTGGGGCTGTGTGTGCAGAAGACCAAAGATCGGACAGTTCCTCTTCGCACAACCCACGCCCGTACTTGCAGATGGATTTCACGACGACACTTGTCTTCCCTTAATAGTTCTTTAGCTCAATTCACTGGGCATACAATCCTGGGCAGATACTGCATTTAAGGGGGGGGGGGGGGCTGGCAAGACGGCTCAGCAGTTGGATCCCTGGTGTCCACATGGTGGGCCAGTCACGCCCTCCTCCTTACACAGGTAAGGAGGTAAATTGGAGGTCCCTCATCTCAAGTAGAAATCCCAGTACGCACATGATGAGGCAACCACAGGAAGCGACCATCTAATGTCTCACAGGGAAGGCCTGTGTGTCTTAATTGTTGTAGCAACTTGACGCAAACCTAAATAAACATAACCTGGCAAGAGGGAAGCTCAACGGAAGTACTATACCATCAGACAGGCCTGTGGGGACATCTATGGGGCATTTCCCTGATACCTACTTGATGTGGGAGGACCTAAGTATACAGAAAGCTCAGTGTGCCAGGGGAGCCAGCAAACAAATGAGGTTCCTCTGTGGTCTGCTTCAGTTCCTGACTAGAGCTCCTGTCTTGGTTTCCCTTCATGGGCTACATACATAAACCCTCACACCTTGAAAGCAAACTACAACAGCCTGTAATTCCAGATACTCAGGAGGCTGAAGCAGGATGATCACAATTTCAAGGCCAGCCTGGGCAACTTAGTGAGCCCCTACTTCAAAGCATATGGGGTAGGCTGGGCATGTGCCTTAGGAGGAGCCCTTCCAGAATGAATGAAGCCCTAAATTCAGACTGCATTACCACCCCACCCCCGCCCACGCCCCTATCAGACAGCAATCATGGTAGGGCTCTGCAGCGTTGGGGAGTAGGAGAATACTGAGGCCTGACGAGACTATGGATTCAGCAAGACCAAAAACGGGGGCCGCAGTCGAGAACAACACGCAACAGAAGCAGAGCCTCCTCGATGACCTCAGGTCTAGGCCACAGGACTCAGGGGACCAAGTAAGGAGAGTCAATTTTGGAAGGTCAGGAACACAACAAGCCAGGACAAAACCCCAAGGAATCAGGGGGGCTGGAGAGCAGCATGCATTCTTAAACCAAGACAGCTCCACTGTCTCAAAAACTCTGCCCTTGCACCGTGCTGCTGGGAACTGAAGGAACATCATTTCCCTTCCCATCACTGCAGACGCAGCACTCCCTAATTTTGTATTACTTTGGGGGCTGGCGAGGTGAGGTGGCTCAGGGGTTACAAGCCCTTGTTCTTCCAGAGGACCCAGGTTTGATTCCCGACACCCACACAGTGGCTGTGTCATCTGCCCCACCCAGCCTTCATGGGCATTACACACCTACCAGTATATACACTGGCAAAAACACTTGTACAAATAAATCATTTAAAAATTAAAAATATTACTTTGTTAATAACACTCAGTTCTCATTACCATGTGATTACTTCTACTTGGAAGCATATAAACTCAAAAGAAACCTGAAGAATACAAGGGAGTCTGACTTAGCGGCACACACCTTTAATCCCAGTGCTTGGGGAAGAGGCAGACCCATGGCTGAGTTCAAGGCCAGCCTGGTCTACAGGAGACCTTGTCTCAAAAAAACCAAAAATAAAGTAGGGAAGAGATGGTGAGATAGGAGTGTCCGAAATGCAGCTGTGGGTAGACCAGAACTGGACAGGGCAAGGAGCACTCTTCTTGAAGGGAGGATTCTTGTCTCTACAACCTGCTTTCCTGGTAAAGCCCATTCCAATACAGGCACTGCAGCTGCTAACAGTACCCGATGCTCTCAGCATCCCAGCAGCTGGGTAAAGCTGTGACAGTTGCAGCTAGTAGAACAGCACCTTTAATTCCAACTAGGAGACAGACAGCAAGACCACCAGCCTTGTCTACAGAGGCCTGGTCTCAAATACCAGCACTTTTACTAATGCTCCCTTCCCAACTGCTGCCACAAAAGGCCTTTTCTCTTCCAACTTCAAATCAAATACCAGCTTATCTGACAAGATTAGCAATATCCTCATTTAGCAACTAAGAAACTTACTCTATTTCCTTGTACAGACAAAAACACGTAGACCTCTGGAGTTATTGTTAGATACATAACTAGGGAGTTCATTATCTTGACCATTAAGGCAGTACCTCACTGGAGTGACAGGCTTGGTACCTCAGGATGGTCTTAACTGGCATGGTAGGAATAGATAGGACAACACCCATGGTACACCTTGACATCCTGGACCAGTAACCTCAATGGCTGAACAGATCTCTAGGCTCTGGCTCCCATGACTGCAGAGCACCCTGGCCCTGCAGAACTAAGCATCTCTAAGCCCACCCTCAGCTATGAATACCTACCTCTAGAGATTAAGGAAACGCACATGTACATAGCACACACAAAGCCCTGACTGAGGGTGACGTAGAGAAATTGCTGGGCTGGGAATGTACCTCAGTAGCAGAGCCGTTGTAGAGCTGGGAGTGGGGATGATGACCTCGGAGAACTTGTTTGGAAAGAGGATCTTTTCTGGACACATTGTCTACAGCCTATGGATAATATCATTAAGCAACTGAAAAACAGACTTGAACCCCCTGCAAGGTAGAGACAGGCTGTGGGCAGGAACTGTCCAGATGAACAGATGGTTGTTTAGAGATACCATGCATCAGCTAAACCAAGGTCACAAGGGGTATCTTACTGCAGGTCAGAGTTGAGCTTTATAGCTTAAGGACTGTATGAAAGCCACATGTGCTAGTATCACCAGGAGGGGGCTAGTGGTGGGGGATGATCTGAGGTGGACGGAGTTCTGATCTTACATAACCCTCTGCAGAAGGAAAGTTAAGATCAATTTCAAAGGCTGAAGGTACGAAAACATGAAAAAAATAAGATTAAGGGGGGAGGGGACACCAAAAATCTCATCACAGACCTTCCGCATTCCTTGCTAGGCCCTTCAATCTGCCACCTGGTGGCACGCCAGGCAAATCAAATCCTCAAGCTTCTACTGCTTGTGTAGGGACTGATGTCCCTCCACTCCCAGTGTGGTGATTTGAATGACCTCCACAGCTTTCAGACTGCTGCCTGCCCAAACCAGTTACTCTCACTGCTGGGACTGTTGTAGCTGCTTTGGATTATCCATGCCCAACAACAACCCATCTACCTCAACTTCACTATTTTGTGATGGAGTCTATGTTGCCAAGGCTGGTCTCCAAGTTAGGTTCAAGTGTACCTGGGACTACAGATGCTAGCTCTTCATCAAATGGTAACTATTACCTGTCTCCTAGCTCACCATCAGCCCAGAGTATGTTGGTGAGTAGTTTTAATATAGGTTGCCGTGATCAACTATTCAACATCTATGTTGATTTGGGAGACGCTGCCTCAACTCCTCTGCCTAACTTCAGATACCAAACAGAGGTTAAGACTTACCTCATAGGAGTCACATGGTGACCAAATACAGTTGTTTTGGGACTAGTGCTTGGCACAAGCTAAGCTACCAGTGTTTGAGCAAGCCATGTCCTTATGCACTGAACTTGGCTGCAATGCTCTGGCCTTTTGGATAAGCAATCCCACTCTTGCTTCATCATCACCTGCATTTAGTTAAGTTATCCTCGATAACCATTTCTAAAAAAAAAAAACAAGAACTTGTGCATCATTCCACTACTACATTACCAAAGGAATCTAATGCTACCCCCTCCCTTTCCTCTGAGAGCAAGTTGTCAGTGCTAGAGACTGGGTAGTGGGATGCTGCAGCTTCAACCAGGGGAGTAACCGCAAGCCCATGTGCAAGTGCAACCTGCGGGGACATCTCAGCTTAGCTTTCCCTCCTCCCCCTTCCTCCTTGTGACCACAGCTGCCCTCACTGGGTTAGTCTGCACAAGACTATTTTACCACCACTAGCTCTGGTCCTTGTCCTGCGAGTTTTCTAACCCAAGTGGTTCAAGAAATCTCCCAAGACCAGGAAGGCAGGACTGAGGTGTATGAAGTGGTGCAGTTTTATAGGAGCAGGTTTACCTCCCACTGCTGGGAATCGAACAGAACCTTGTGACTGAGCCACTTATCTGTGAGGCAATCAGTATAATTTTCCAACTGATAGAAGGTGATTTTAATACTACTGTATTCTGACACTGAGCAGCAGTTCCAGAGATAAGGCTTGGTCTTGGCATCTCCATAGCTTGTAGGCATGCAGACCAGTCTTAAAAATCTTACCCCAAAGAACCCTATAAATGTATTAAATAATCCACCACAGGAAACCTTCAATTAGCAATTATCAACGAAAGCAGCAAAAAACAAAAACAAATGACCCAACAGGAGGGAGCCATATCAGCAATGGTGCACGGGGCCCAACGACATAAGTCCATAATGCTCTGAGCTCACTGCTAACCTAAGACCCTTGACTATGTTAGGAATGCTTGGCTACCAAGATGGAATTCAACCCAACTCCTGGGTTACTCCACTGACAAACCCAAATCCCCAACAAAGCAGAGTGGGTCTGGAGTGCCTTCCCTAGGTGCCACCTGTGAGGGTGAGCGAGGTCCGCTCTCTCCGAGCACTTTTCTCTGTTCAATTTTTAAGGCTTTCAACATTTTAACTGAGGCCAACCAACCTTTTCCTAGTTAAAAAAATCAAAGTCTAGCTGGGCCTTTAATCCCAGCACTTGGGAGGCAGAGGCAGGCGGATCTCTGTGAGTTCAAGGCCAGCCTGGTCTACATAGTTGAGTTTCAGGACAACTGGGGCTACAGGGAGACGCAGATGTCTCAAAGACCAAAAAAAAAAAAAAGTCCAGGAGCAGAGAAGGAAATTAAGATACCAGTTACTTCCTCCCACTTCATCTGAGTCCCAGCCATTTAAAATTTAAGCACACTGTCCAGTCCTGTACCAAAGAAAAATCTGTCACTACCCAAGCAGCTCCTTTTTCTGAACTCTTCAAAAGGGGACCCAGAGCATCCTTATTAACTTTAACTCATTAGGCAAAGAGCCAAAGGGCTTCCTCCCCCATTCAAGGTGGGCCACAGTAACATTACTCTTCTGCCTCACCATTTCAGCTTTTGTAAACTGTTCCCCTGGACTAAGCCTATCTTCTGAAGATGGGAAGGTGCAGTTATTACTGCATCATTGCATGGCAGGGCATGTCCTCTGTTCTCTCTTCACTGTACTCAGGGGCTCTGGGCTTCCTAAGCACTTCCATTCAGGTTTCTTACCATGGTCTACCACAGGGAGCCAACACCCCACTTGCGTCAAACCCATCTAGCTCCTGAACTCTATGTATCTAGGATCTGCTTGGCCGGCCGGCCGGCCACCTGACCAGCCACTCTCCCCCATCCCTTTTCAGGTCAGTTGTTTGGGTTATTTACTGTGTATTCTTCACACACAGTAACCAGAGAAAACTGTACTGCCTACCTCATCTTTAAACCCTCGATTAGGGCATGAATGAGTCAGGTTTGCTGCTTCTCCATCTACACCAGATCAGGTAAGATTGAGTTATTTTACAAGTTTACCAATTTTAAAGGGTGATGCCATTTACTGTAACACATCAACAGCTTATTTAAAAATGCAGACAGGGCTGGGCGTGATGGTGCACGCCTTTAATCCCATCACTTGGGAGGCAGAGGCAGGAGGATCTCTGTGAGTTCAAGTCCAGCCTGGTCTACGTAGTGAGTTTCAGGACAGCTGGGGCTACAGGGAGACCATCTCAAAAAGACCCAAAAAAAGTGTAACTCCAGTCCCAGGGGATCAGACAGCCTCTTCTGACCCCCGTGGGCACTGCACAACATGGGTACACTTACCTACATGCAGGGAATACACATACACATAAAAAAGAAAAAAAAGAAAAAAAAGACAACCCAGATGGAGGAAGTGACTCAGTTGGTTTGTGTCCTTGTCTAGCATGCTCAAAGCTGAGGGATAGCACAACTGCAGTGCAGCACCCCCAGCACCTCCAAATCCCAGATCCCTCACAGGTAAAGAACCCTTCCACCACCTCACCCCCTGACAGAAAAAAAATACCAGTTCTTTTGAAGCACACTATGCACTAACAAATCTCACTATGATAACTAACTCAAAACTTGAATAGTATCTTCTTTATTTACAAGTTAGAATCAAGAGACAAAGAAAAGACAGTCCAGGGATCAAATGGGGAGGTGACTGAAATCCCCAAATGTAACAGAAGGAATAAGAAGGAAAGTGTAGAAAAAAAAGGTCAATGTAAAAAAAGAGCTCCCCTTCTTCCCTCCCCACAGAAGCTGAGGGGAGGACCACGGTGCCACCCTACAGCCTTACCTAGCTTAAATAAATTAAAACGAACAACCTCAAAACAAGGCCCTTGGAAGGGAAGAGGGCAGCTAGGGCCTCAGGTAGCCTTGTGCCCACTCCCACCAGTCAGTCCCCTTGCCCCAACCCTTCATCCTCAATGGGGGCTCTGTGCCCAAGAAGTCATTCCCAGTAGGGATGGGAATTCAATCTTATTTTGTCCATGTCCTTCCTTCAGTAAACGTCCCTCCTTCCTCCCCCCTGCAGAGCCAGCTCTCCTATGGAGGGGGTGAGATGAAGAAGTGTCACAGCAAGGGGAAGCGGTGGGGCAGGGGGTACAGGGGGTCCGGTCCTGCGGAGCCTTCCTGCCCCTCTGGCCTGGCCCCTTAGCCCGAGTCAGAGTCACTGGTGTCTGAAGAGGATGAGGAGGAGGAGGAGGAGCTGGAATCTGAGCTGGAGCTGGAAGCGCTGAGTCGTGACACTGCTACTTGCTGTGCGGATGACGACTCTGTTTTCTCACTCGCTGTAGAACAAAGGTAAAGATGTCAAGTCTACACCTTCACTTGTTAAAATAGTGAGCTGGTATGTAGCTCAGCAGAATACTGCTCAGCACACACATGAAGCTCTGGGTTCAATCCCCAGTAGTGCATCTGAAAAGTAGAAGAATGTTAGAGAAGACTAACTTCCAGCAGTCAGAAACTCACCTTTCTTAGGAGGCTTTTTGGTGGAATTAAGCTGTCCACTGACGTCTTGTAGCCGCTTTTCTAGTTCCCGTTTCTTCTCCAAGGCTAGCTCCTCCTTTGTCTTTCCCACAGGTTTCTTAATAGCTACAGGGAAAATGTAAACAGGAGTCACTGACTGAGAGCTACCATCCTGGGGCCCTCTATGCTATGCTCAGGGCTGTGAGGAGCAGAACACCTGCTGGGTCTTGTCTGACACTTACTGTAGGGTTTCCGAGGTTTCTTTCGCAGGCAGGATAGGACGTAGCGCTCTAGCTCTCTCAGTGTGGACGGCTTGAGCGTTTCAAAATCAATCTCAATTTCTTCTGGATTTGAGTCACGGAGTGAGGGCTCGCGGGCTTGGATGATATGCACCACTCGACCTAGCTTCTCCCCAGGCAGTTTATTGATGTCCAGGCTCAGCTGCCTCTTCTCATCGTAACTCATGGGCCTGCTCTCTTCTTCTTCCTCAGAATCAAAACCAGCAGGCAGGACAGGTGGGGCTGCCTTTGAGGCCTTTTTGGGCAGCCTATGGGCAACAAAGTCGTCAATGGCATACTTGTCTCCCAGTGTTCACCTCAGTAACTCTGACTCTTGCCTGGAATCGTCTAAGGAACAAATCTGGAAAGCTGTGCCACTATAGAAATGAATTTTACTGGAACACCCACATGGTTGACAGTTCCCTACAGCTGCTTCTGCAAGGTGGATTACCTGGGAAAATATGGCCCTTAAAAATGTTACTTGGTCCTTTAGAAAGTCTGCCAACCCCTGAGGATGGCATCCCTGGAGAGGGATGTGGTATCTGCTTCCCATCTTCATAAAGTTCCTCTGTTACACGTCAGCCTGGGCCAGAGGTCCCGTCCTCAGAAAATACTCACTTGCTGTTACTTCCTCCAGGAGGTCCAAAACCAGGAGGGCCCAGCGCAGCAGCACCGCCAGCCGCACCGCCACTAGCTTTCTTTGATTTCTTGGACTGAGGTGGACGAGGTGCCCGAGGCCCCTTGTCATCCTCATCCATCCCAACTCGGCCCCGGTGTTTCTCTGCTTTCCGCTTCTTCTTTTTCTCCTTTTTGTCTCTCTTCCGCTTGGGCTTAGATATCGGGCCCTGGGACAGAGCAGCCAGCTGTTCATGTACTGCCCGCAGCTACACCAGAAAGCCAAAGTGAGGAAAGTCAATTAAGACCAAGAAAAAACAGTGCTAACACAGGGCGTGAACCTCTTACACAGCCAAGATGAAGCCCGAAGTACCTGTTCTTGTAGTTCTGCCAGGCGATGAGCTCGCTCTTCCTCAGAATCTGAGCTCTCACTCTCTTCCTCCTCATCTTCCTCGTCATCCTCCTCTTCCTCAGAGGAGCTCTCACTGCTACTTTCCTCACTGGAGGATTCTGAAGATGACTTGGCCAGCCCAGGGGGCAAGGCAGTAGAAACTGGCAAAGGCCCTGGTTCCAGTGGCTCATCTGGCATCTTGGCATAACGGAACTCAAACACATCCTAGAAACAGAGGTGGACTCAGAACTATCTAGTTACCCAGCACGACAGCTCTAAGACTGGGGAGATTCTCATGCTAGGGATGCAGAGCACAAGTAACAAAACTCCTTTTAGTCAGTCACTCAACTGTTTTAACTCACCTGCAACTTCCGGGCCATGGCCACAACATCGTGGTCTGGGGGATTGTACTTATAGCAGTTGGAAAACATAAGCCGCACATCAGCAGCAAACTCCTGTGCATCTCGGTAATCACGATTCTCCATCTTTCGCTGCAGAAGGAAGCAGCGTCAGAAGCTGCACAGGCAGAGACTCACCGTTCCCTGCCAACCCCAGTACAACAGGAGCCCTCTCTTGAAAGCATAGTGGGGTGACCTTAGGGATCTGTGCCCTGGGGTTCAAGTCTGAAGTCAAAGGATTTGGGGTGGGTTTGAAGTGGTATCTACGTCTAGAAAAGGAAATCATTTCTAAGTGACGGGAATAGCCTAGATCACTTGTTTCCTAACACTCTTAGCAATACTGAAGAAACCTCACCTTTACAGTACAAAAAATGGACTTCAACAAAGCATTTAAGTTTGTAAAAGCAAGACACTAAGAATGAAAGGCTGCTGTGTGCTGAAAGGAGGCATGAGCATTGTTTTATTGATTCCTAGGCTCCAATCACTGTCTGAACAGCCCATCTGCCCCATGCAGTGGGTACCTTGACAGTGCTGAGGTCCATGGGGTGTTTAATGATGTCATGGTAATCATGAAGGCCCAGAGCAGAAGCATCCACGGGTTTGTAGAAAGGCCAGGCATAGGCAGCATGCTTCTTAGAGAGTAACTCCTTCAAAATGCCATTGCAATGTTTCAACTGTTCTGACAGCTTTCCTTTCTTAGAGCTCTGGTGCTGTTGCTGAGAGTCGGGCAAGTCTTTCCGTGGGGGCTTGATGGGACGGCCGCTCTCTCTACGCACAGGAGGAAGCCGTGCTGCCTTTGGGTCAAGACTCCCAGGAGGGCTAGCTGGGGAACCAGGGGCTAGGATGGCTGTAGGTGTAGGAGTAGTAGTATCTGCTTTCCGCTTGACACCTTTTTTCTACAGAAAGGAGGGGGGGAAAACCCCGGCCCATTATCCCAAGTCCAATTCACCCCAAACCTTTCCATCCCCATCCCCACAAACCAATCTCCTGATGTATACCTTGGCAAGGGGCTGAACTGGAGGAGCTGCTGAGACAGCAAGAAGTGGGGGTCCAGCAGAATGCAGGGATTTAAGAAGGGGAGAAGAGATGACGGATGGATGAGGAATGTTGAGGACAGTGGTAGGTATCTCAGGAGGTGGCGTGTACAGGGCTGTGTGTGACACAGAAGAAACGGCAGGCACCTGATGGGCACTGGTGATGTTGCCCTGGAGTGCTTAGAAAGAAAAAGAATTTCAGTTTGGTCTTACTCTCTTCTGCAGTTAGGTAAGGTCATCTGAACACCCCCACCCCCGCCTTCCTACCTGCCAACTTGGCCCCCTTCTTATGGCTGTTCTTAGGGATGGTCACCACAAGCTCCTGCTCTTCTTGGGGCATTGATGCCACTTTCTGTAGGAAGATCTTTTCCAGTGTTTGTGCCATTAGAACAATGTCATCAGTGGGCTGATGGGAATATAAGCTCGGAGTTAACACCATCTCCCTGAGAATTCCCACCCTACAGCAGCACACCCACCCCTCAATTCCGATCACCAAGTGCTTAAGGTCACATATCTCCCTCCCCCAACCCATCCCCAAATACAACAAACAGCACAGCAGAGGAGTTAAATGGAGTCTATTCTTTTCAGGTCTCTAGAGCGTTCTGAGAAATAGGGCCACCATCCCCAGTATGAAATGTGTTCTACTTAAGTAAACTTTTAATTATAGAGCACTGGAGACTTATCTCTCTGTTCAATAGCACCATTCCGAGGTCAGGCTCTTAGACCTTGACATCTTCAGTGGTCAAAGACTTGTGTAACCAGAACCAGGGTTAAACAAGTGCTGCCTTTTGCCACCTGCTAAACACTGAAGAAAACTTACCTTGTTATAAATGTAACAGTTGGTGAACATTGTATTGAAATCCTGCATACATTCTGAGGCCGCCCAGTAGTAACTGTTTTCAAGTCTCCTTTTGATGGTGCCCATGTCCATAGGCTGTTTTATGATTTTGTGATAATCCTGGAGAGAAACGCTAGGTCAGAGCCACAGGAATCACCTGTTCTAGGGAAACTACCCACCACAGACCAATACATACGCCCACACGCATACCCTATGCTTGTTCCCCACACTGCGGCCCCCGTTAACCCAAAAGAAAAATAAGAAGAGAATTCAGGGTGTGTGTGTCTTTGAGACAGGGTCTTCCTGTAGCCACGGCTAGTCTGGATTCGCTATGGAGACCAGGCTGCCTCTGCCTGAGTGCTGGGATGAGAAGTGTGCATCTATGCCTCTATGCAACCATGCCGGGCCAGGAATAGGGTTCTTAATACCCACTAAGAGGCCCCTACTACCTTTCTCTAAACCACCCACCTCCCACCCACTCTGGCATCTTCCCATCCTGTGACATTACCTCTGGGAATGGCTATCCATGGGCTGCATGAGGGAAAGGAAGAAGCTAAGAATTTTGGCCACCGTGGTCCTCTCCCAACAAGGGGTGGGAATCTGTAAAATGGAGCCAGGGCACAAAAGTTAAGGACACATGGAGGGCACAAGGAGATGCCAAGATAGAGATGGAACAATCACAGGACCATGAGTCCACGACTGGTGGCCATTTGCCCTGCAGAGAATGTCAATACCCTAGGGGCCGCAGCACCTATCTTAGCCCACCTGACTCACACTCGCACATCCCTATCCCGCCCCGACCAGGGTCTCTACTCACCGGCAGACCCAGTTTCACAGCATCTACAGGCTGCCGGAATGGCCATGCAAACTGATGTTTCCACAAGGCTTTCATCACGACCTTGTGCAAGTACTGCAGCTGGTTGGTGACCCGTCCTGGCTTTTTGGGATTGGACACCTCAGGGGGTGGAGGGTTGGCAGGGGTCAGTTGCAAAGCTGGTACAGAAGCCATTGTGGGGCTCTCAAATCCCTCGTACAACAGAGAAGGTTTCCGAATCCTCTTCCCCGGCGCTGCTGCCTCTGGGCCCAGTCCCAGTAACCCTGCATTCCCCTCCCCAGGGAGCCTGCAAAAACAGGAAGCAAAATGAGCTATGCTGACCGCGACACTCCAGTGTTCATTGCTAGGTCTATGCAACCCAATCAAGGCAAACTCTGAAGTACTGTACTGAGTATCATGCCAGGTCTCCACGGGAGCTAGACCGAGTGTCCTACTGGATCCTACCCACCTCCTATTAGGTCTGACACTGCAGAGTCTGGTGGGCTGCTCATTTAA
Source organism: Nannospalax galili (assembly GCF_000622305.1). Lineage (NCBI taxonomy): Eukaryota > Metazoa > Chordata > Mammalia > Rodentia > Spalacidae > Nannospalax > Nannospalax galili. The sequence goes on from NW_008328096.1 coordinate 110,152, forward strand.
AATACATACAAAAACCTCTAAGTGTCACGTGGCAACAGTCCTATGGGAAGAAATTTTAAGCAAAATGGGCGGAGCTGAGAAAAGTGAAGGTTCTCACTAGGGACTTGGCGGTTGCCATGGTGGCCGTGACTGAGAAGCCGGTGAGAGAGCCAAGAAACGGGAGAAAAACTTCCTAAGCACCGATTCGACACCAAAGAAATCCAGCTCGGAATTCCCCCGTAAGCTCAGCTGAGCGGAGCCACACACAAGTGCCCTAAACCCAACCCAGAACCCTGAGTCAACCGACGCACACACGGGAAGGCCGCTCACTCCCCACCAACAGCCAGTCCCTGAAAACCGGCAAAAAAGCCTGGAGCCAGAGCTGCCCACGTCAAGGTCACTACCGGCCGCGGACACACGACCAAGCCCTACACCGACCGGCCTGTGTTTACATCCGCAACCGGCGCGGCTCCGCCCCCCCCCCCCCCGTGCAGCCCCCCGCAGTCGGCCTTGTACGCCGACCCTCCAGGCCAGCCTGGGAAGCCCCGCCGCCAGGCCCGAAGCTATCGCCATGGCAACGCTACGCCAGCCCACAAGCGGCGACCCCCGGCCAGGCCACCCCGCCGCTGGGCCCCGAGGCTGCAAGGATGGAAACGGCCCACCTGCCTGCGACGCAGTCTGGGGCCGAGGCCACCGCTCCAAAAACGGTCGCAGCGCGCTCGCGAGCGCCAGCAGCTGCGCGCCCGCCCGCCGCCCCTCCCGCTGCGCCCGGACCTACTTGTGGGGCGTCACGTTCTGCAGCATCTTGAGGGACGCCCGCGCTGCTCAGCCGCGGCAGGTCCGGGTGGCCTCGGCTCCGCGCGTCGCCGGGCCCCGCATACCCCGGGACGTGCAGGGAGGCCGCGGCCCTCGGCGCCTCCGGCGACCTCCCTCCGGGCCGGCGCAAATGCGGTCTCCTGCGCCGCCCGCGGCCCAACTCCGGCAGCTTGGTACGCTCCGCGAGCGGAAACCGCAGGAAGATAGCGGCGACCGAGGCCGGCCGGCGCGCCGAGACGCGATGGTCGCCGGCCCGGACAGCGTCGTCCAAGCGGCCGCTGGACGCGCAGCGGGGGCCGGCTCCTCCGAGGTCCTCCTTCGCCCTCCGATGACGGTAGATGAACACCCAGAGAGGTTTCAGGGAGCCGCCGCCTCCATCTTTAAAATCCTCTTGAGGGTGGAGTAGAGGAGTGGACAGACTCCGCGAACTGGGCGGAGCCCGGGAAAGGGGCGCTCCGGGGGCTTCTAGGGGGTCTGCGCTGTCCACGGGGGCCGGTCCCGAGCAGACTCGAAGGCCATTTCCAAGCAGATGGACGCGGATTGTAATGGCGGCCTCAGAAGACACGAAGGCGCCGGATTGCCGGGCAGAACCCTCCAGCCCGTCCTAGACGCTGCTCCACTCCAGCGCGAAATGGCGCCGCCGAGCGCCGCGCCAGCCCTTTATATATAGCCGGAGAGGCGGGGCTTCGCCGCTCATGCGCGCCACCCCGGTCGCGCTTGCCCCGCCCCCTCAGCGCGCGCCCGCTCGCTCACGCGCGTGCCGGAGCCAGACCCCAGCGGAAGGAACGCCTCTTCGCGGGAGCCACTCCTATTGGTCCGCTGTAGCAGTGACGTCACAGGCCCCAATTCCAAGGCGTCGGTCGCCGGGCAGAAGAGTGCCGCAGAGGCCCATGGCGAACAGGCCGCCCGCCATGTAATGGCGACAATTGACGATGGTGGGGCGACTCCGGGGCGAGACGGAGGCCGGAAGGCGTGCGGGCGCCATGTCCCCGGGACCCGGGGCCCCAGGACCACGTCCTCACGGGCGTCCGGGCGCGGTGCGGATGTCCCGGCGGGCGGCAGGCAGGTCTAGCCTGGCGCAACGCCTCCATGAGCCGGGCCGGCTGGGCGCGGGGCGGGGCGGCCGCTCGTAGGGGTGTGGCCGCGGGCTGTTGTTCTCGGGCGCCGCAGTCGAATATCTGCAAGAGAAAAACAGACGCCATCTTAGAGGCCGCGGCCTACTACGTGCCCGGTGCCCCACGAGGTTACTGACCTTGCCGTACTTGGTGTCCTGCAGGTTATTAATACCCTATCGTGTCCCAGCAATGGGACGACCGAGCCACGCAAGACCGCAATCGCCTTGTCCACCCTCAAAGCTGACCGAGGCTGCCACCCCAGTCCGGGCTCCCCGCCCTCCCCACCACAGCCACCCCAGCAACGCCGGACTACCCCACTGGGCCTCCCGGCCGCCCGCCCCAGACCCACCTCGGTCAGCCGTCTGGCTCGGCGCGCTGCACCCGCTCCTTCCGGCGGGGGGCGAGCCGGGCAGTATCCACCCGGCGCCCGAGCCCTACTCCCCGCCCCCACCCGGGGCCGAAGTCCTCCCCGCCGAGCGGCGCGTCCAGCGGTCAGCGCCAGGGAGGAGGGCGAGCGGAGGAGGCGGCCGCGCGACGCAGCAGCCCTCCCCCTCTCCCCGGGCCGGCCGCCTCCGAGGAGGGGCAGGAACCATGTTGGGAGGCGGCTGGCCCCCTCCCCCCGCCGTCCTCCTAATTTAACTGCACGCTGGCAAAGGCGAAGAATAAACACCCAGAGCCCCGAGGCAGGTGGCGAAGGCGGCCCCGGGTTTCTGTTCCCTCCAGAAAGTCGAGACGCCCGAGCTTTGCACCCATGCTGTCCCCTCCCGCCCTAAGCTTCTATGCACGCCTGGGCCAGGAGAGCGAGGGTGCAAAAGGCGAGCCCCGTCCACCGGGGAGGGATTCCAGGCCTGCAGCCGGGCCCACCAGGCCTGCACCATAGTCTCGGTTAACTGCCTTTAACATGGCGGCCAAGCTCCCTGCCGTCGTCTGGACTACAAGACTAGGACCAAGCCCCCGCCAGGGATGAGGCCCGGGTCGCCTGGAGTGCGCACGGCCCCGCCCGGGCGGCTGTAGCAGGCAGGGCCATGACACAGCAACTCGGGGCCGCTCCCCTCCCCCTAGCCCAGCCTCCAAACTGGATTTTTTGCAGCGGGGCCCCGCGGGTGGGGGGGGGAGGGCAGACACCAGCGCGTAGGAAACACTGCTGGGCCCTCAGAAAGAGAAAGGGCACCCAGACACTGGCTTGTATTCCGGAAAATCACTGCGCCCCAATCTCCCCACCCCCCCATGACTCACAGGGGAGGCTGCTACTGCTACTTAGTAATTTGGAAAAGTAGCTCTTCCCTCTTTTCCGTTCCCTCCCCCGCAGTACACAAGGAGGGAACTGTTCGCGGCTGGGGGAGGGGAGGAAGGCAGAGCAGGCCACCCGAGCAACCCGAAAGCGTTCCAGGGCCCACCTCGCCCTTCCCTCTCCCAGCGCCCACTTGCAGGCCTATACTCAGCTCCTAACACCCAACTTGCAGCCCCCCAGCACTCCCTCTCAGCCCCCCCGACCAGCCTTTCCGCCTCGACGCCCTCCCCACTCTGGGCCGACGGGCGCTCCGCGAAGGCCGCGTCCACGTGAAAGCAAACAATTCGATCAGAGTCAAAGCAGGAGATGCAGCCCGCCGTTTGACCGCGGCGAGCCTCCCACCCCGACACAAAGAGGGGGGCCCCCCGCTCCCCAGAATCCTCGGGGCGCCGGGCATCACCCTCAGCACCTCTGGGCACGTCCCCGGCTGCCCCCGCCCCCGGAAAGATCCCTCCTCACCTGCCTCCCGATTCCCGCACCCTGGGGGACACGCCGCCCCTCACCCCTCCACTGGGTACGAAGCACGAGGTTGGCCTTTCCCCTCCCCCACTCGGGCCCTCCCGCGCTGGTCCCCCGCCACACTCCCATTGGCTGTCAAGTGTTTGAAGGACAAGACTTCCTTCTCGGGATGCTTTCCTGAACCCCAAGAATAGACCCCACTCCCCACCTTTGGCTTACGCATTTAAATGACCTACGGCGTCCCCGCCCCGGGCCCCAGCTCACCTGGATCCCGGGGCCGGACGGGGATGGGGGGGGCCTCCAACGTCGCTCTCCGGTCGGCTCGGGGGGGAGCTTGGAATCTGGGGTGTCAACCCCCCCGGAAGCCGAGGCGGTGTTGGGGGAGGGGGCGTCGCCCCCAGCCCCTCCCTTCCCAAACCGCTGGGGGTGGGGAGACCATCGGGGCCGCGCAGACACGTCAGCAGCACCAGGATTGGCTGCGCCAGGTCACGTGCCCCCTCCCCGGGGCAGGTTTTCCGGCCCTTCTTTAGGGCCGAGTGCGCGGCAGCCGGGGCTGCGGGGCCCGGGTCTTTGGGCCGAGACCCCAGGCCTCGCTCCTACAGCCGCGTCTCCGCGTCCCCGGCCTCCTACGCGGCCGTCGTCCACCCCGTCCCCCCCATTCGCCTCTCGGTACGAGTTCAGCATGGCTGCCGCAGCCCCTGACACGCGCACTGCGCAGGCGCGAGGGTGCTCCTGGCTGGTGGAGGGGGGAGGGGAGCCGGAGGCCACGGGGGGCCTCAGTGCGCAGGCGCAGCGCGCCGCTGACGTCCCGGGCGATCTGAGAGCGCGCGCGATGGGTGGGGCGCGTGCGCGGCCTCGGGCTGGGCGGCCCTTCCCCCACCGCCGTGGCCGGGGTGGGAGTGGGTTCTCCCGGGGTAGCCCGAGGCGGGCTGTCAGTTAGTCGTCTGCTAGGGAGCGGGACGGCTTCCCCCGAGGGGTCGTGGGGTCCGCAGGCCGTGGGCTCTTTATTGACATGTCTGCAATGCTAAGGCTTCTTGTGTCGAACCCCGAATTTGGAGAATTTGGAGACTCGCAGGCGCCTGCGCCCCTGCCTTCTGCAGTTCCCCACTCTGATCTTGTGTCCGCCGTTTAACTCTGAATTCCTGCTGCGAAAGCTCCGCTTTGCTGTGACTCGGAGTCTGGACTTGGTGCACTCGGCAGACATCACCTCCGACCAGGACAGCAAGGCCTTGAGAGCTGCCTTTTCCGGCACACCGCTGGGTGCTGTCTCCCAGTTTTGTTTACTTACTGTTTTTTGTTTTGTTTTTTGAGACAGGGTCTCCCTGTAGCCCCAGCTGGCCTGGAACTCACTGTGTAGACTAGGCTGGTCCTAAACTCACAGAGATGTCTGCTGCTGCATCCAGAGTGCTGGGATTACAGGTCTGCACCACCGATTTGTTTTTGTTTACATACTGGTTTTTTGAGCCGTGGTCTCACTATGTACCCCTGAGTGCCCTGAAACTTACACTACGTAAGACCAGTTTCAGAGATCCTTCTGCTTCTGCCTCCTGAGTGTGGGCAAGTACCACTACACCCAGCAGCGTTAGGGTGTTTTCTCAGTTTAAGGAAATTGCTTGACCTGGTCACCTTCCTCTGTTCCCGAGGCTTTCTTCCATTCTCTGCCCTTTGGAAATTTTTTTTTACTTTTTATATTTTATTACTTTTATTTTATGTGTATGAGTGTATTGCCTGCATGTGTGTAAGTGCACTGATGTCATGCAATGCCTGGTGAGGTCAGGGGTGGGCATTGGATCCCCTGGAACTAAGGATTGCTGTTAGCTGCGGTGTGGGAGCTGGAATCGAACCTGTGTCCTTTTCAAGAGCAGCCAGGGCTCTTAACCACTGAGCCATTTCCCCCTGCCCTTTGGAAATTTTAACTATCCATTCTGGTTTCTTAGCCAAAAAGAAAACCCCTTCAGTATCCTGTCCTGCCAGTCAGCTCCTAGGTCTCAGCCAGGACTAGAAACAGACACTCCCCATCTCCTCCCTCCCCTCCCTCTGCGCCTTCATTTCAACTCTTATCTGTTTGGTTCCCACCACCAGATCAGTTCTGGCCAATGTTACAAGGTCATCCAGTGTTGCAAGGTTGTCCGTCTGCCTTCTGGGGCCTCCCAAGCCTCTCTACTTGGCAGTGGTTACTCCCTGAGTGTCCACTGCCCTTGATTTCTGGGAAAGTTCCACCATTTTTCTGTCAGTCCAGCGGTGGCTGCTCTCCATCGCTCCTTGCTTGTTGGTGTTTCCCAGGACTGGGCTCTCCTTGCTCCATCATTGTCTTAACTTCACTCCTCTTCAGTGGTTCAGCGCCTTTCAAATCTGTATATTTCGTTCTGACTTCTCTTGAGCTAAAGTCCCCACTAAATATCCCTGCTTGGATAACCTCAGACACTGGAACACATTGAGAATTGATGCCTTTGTAACCGGCGTTCAGCCTGCTCTGTGACGGGATGATGTTAGCCTTTAAGTCACAAAGCCTGGAATCCAGAGCCACTCCCTCATTTCCTCACGATTTTATCCACAGAATTTAGCACTTCCCCTCCGAACTGTCTCTTGACCCACACTTCTGTGTCCAAAATATCTGGGGAAATCTCAGTTCTGCCCTAGTCCAGTCACCTGGCTTGTTAAAAGTCTGATTAACCTACATGTAGCCCATAGCCATATGGCAACTTGAGTTTAACAGTTAATGTAACTTCAAATGTGGTTTCACAATGGCTGGCATCAGCCACATTTCACTTCTCAGTAGCCACATGGGATAGTGACTGTTCTGTGGAGCTGCGAAAACTCTCATACCTCCTTCAACCATTCAGCAAAGCCTTGCACACAGCAAAGTGCCCTCCCACTGAGTTTCACCCAGCCACTAAATGCTTTTGCACAGCGCTGCCCTGGGCTCTGCGCTTGGCCTGTGCCCCAGTGTGAGCTCTTTGCAGAGTGTGTGAGCTCTCCACAGTGCGAGCGCTCCACAGTGTGGCTCTGCTCCTGTGTCTTTAGTCCCTGTGTTCTCCTCTGCGCAGTAGAATTCAAGTTCCTGTGCTGCTTGGAAAGGTCTCCTTCCCCCTACCAGCCTCCTGTCAGCTCCTCTTGGGCCTGTACCCCACTCATGGAGCCTCTTCCCAGACATGCCATTTTATTTTGTTTCTTGGTGTTTTGCACATGCAGGCAATACACGCATACACAGAAAATAAAATTAAGTAAAACACGTATTCTTCACTACCAGACTGTCCTCATAGCTACACCGCCGCTGTCGCCATCATAAATACCCACAGCTTCTGGCAAAGTATCCAGACAACACAGTGCTCACAAATTGAGCAGATGTGGAGGGGTCCTGATGGATAAGCCAGTGTGTGGCGGGTACACTTGTATTTAGGGCATACATGGGGTCCTTGCCTTTGGGCACCTATGTGAGGCAGTGGGATGGTGTGTGTGGAGATGGCAGGACAGCATGAGCTATTTTCACAGAGCAGGGGGTTCCAGAGTATAAACTACACAAAAAGTAGAAAAAGACAGCCAGGTTAATTATCTGTGGAGGCCATGTCATGGAGGTTCCAGTACTGTGAAGTGGGAGCCCCATGGAGAGACATTGCATTTCTGAGCAATGACTTCATCAGAATTATGTCATTAAATGGGAACTCTCCCTTCCAGTGATTAGCACTATTCATGTTAATAAACATGTAAAAATGTGAGCAATTGGAAGGAAATGCATGTGGTGGTAGCTAACAGATATTGAGCCATTCACTGTTAACAGGCTTTATGCACATTGTCCTGTAATCCTAGTAACCCAGAGTCAACACTGTGGGTGTCACCTCTGTTTTTCAGATAAAACAATTGAAGCAGAATGTTAAGTCACCCAGGATCACACTTTAGCTCAGTGTCGGAGCTGGACTTTGAACTCAGTCTATTTCCAAATAGCATCCTATCCAGAGTACAAGGCAGGGCAGGGAGTTTCAGGTCTAGGATTGAAGTTGAAGAAACAAAAATTAGGAGAGGGATATTTTGAGAGTCTGTCACTGAGCTGATGTTTGAATTAGTCGTGAAAGTAGGTAAGCTTTTTAAAGAAGGAAAATATAAATTTCAGATTAGGGTCATGCTTTGGGTGAGTGTCTCAGACAGGGAACAAGAACAGGAAGTGGAGCCAGTGGAAGCATGTCAGATCAGGAGTAGAGCAGCGGGTGAGGAAGCTAGAGGTGACAGCACATATTTAGCAAACAAATGCCTAAATCAGATTCTGGATCCTTCTGCCCCTACCACCTAAGTGCCAGGAATACAGGCGTGTAGTGCCACACCCTGTAAATCACACATGCTGAAGCTTCTTTGAACCACAGACTTTTTTGTGCCCGTTTGGGGAAGTCTTTGGACTATACCTGAGAATATTTGTAAATGAATAAATATAAAGAGCAAGTTTATGGGAGTGATGAGCAAATAGAATGTGGGTTTTTAATGTATATGAGTGTTTTGCCCACATGTACCTGAGTGCACTTGACAGCCCTCTGCAAAGGCCAGAAGAGGCATTGGATCCTCTGGAACTGGAGCTACACATGGTTGTTAGCTGCCATATGGGTTTTGGGAACTGAGCCCAGGTCCTTTGCAAGAATAACTATTACTGTTAACAGCTGAGGCATCTCTCCAGCCCCCTAGAATGTGTTTCTGACTTAATGTATTTTTCTAATACACCAATAATATGATTTATTGGCAAATTTAACAACTACCAGATTATACTTTGAGAGGTCTAATAACTACAATGCAATTTACATATTAATGCAATTTTACTATATTGATCAATGGTCATTTCTAACGATGACAGTGTTATAGTTGCTGCCAGTGCTGCAAAGGTTTGTCCCATATATGCTCATAAAATTAAATTTCATTTACAGTTTTTTGTTGATATTTTGCAATACTGGGGATTGAACCCAGGATCTCATGCATGCTAGGCAAGCAGCCTACCAGGGAGCTATAGCTCCAGAACCTCTTTCTGCTTTTTATTTTAGCAGATTGTGTTACTAAACTACCCAGGCTGGACTTGAACTCACTCCTTAGCACAAGCAAGCCTTGAAGGTAAAGATGGCTTTTTCAAATTCCATCCAGGATGGTCATAGTGGTACATGCCTGTAATCCCAAAATTTTGGAGGCAGAGGCAGAAGAATCAGCCTCTGCTGCACAGTAAGTTTGAGACCATTCGGGATTATAAGAACCCGCTCAGGAGGCAGAGGCAAGTGGATCTCTGTGAGGTCCAGGCCAGCCTGGTCATAGAGAGTTCCAGACCAACTGTGGCTATAGGGAGACCCTGTCTCAAAAAGACCAAAAACAGCACTTGGGAGGCAGAGGCACGTGGAACTCTGAGTTCAAGGTCACCGTGGTCTACATAGTGAGTTCCAGGCAGGCTGGGGCTACAGGGAGACCCTGTCAAAACAAGACAAAACAAAACAACTCCTGGGTTGGAGTTTACCCTTTTAAGGCGTTAGAGGCAGGTCAGGAAAGCTCTGCACTTGGGAATGGCAAAATCCATGGATTAACCGGCCGTAGTTTATCATAGGAGACACATTCTCTCTCTGGCTGCCTTCCTGTCTCTCATGTGGAGCTCACCATGTCATGCTGCGCCCAGAACCTTCAGCTCAGTAAGCCACTATCCTTTGTGATCTTCCCAGTCTTGGGTGTTTAGGTATAGCTACAGAAAACAAATGAGACAGTTGAGAATTAGGAGTCTTTCCTGGCCTTGAAAACACTTTCCACAGTCTGGGGATGAAATCCTGAGTGTACGATCTTGGAAACGCAGGCCGAGTAACAGATGATGCAGGAGAAAGCCAAGGGGGACACGAGCTTGCTGGGGGAAGTGAGCTACGCTCGTGGGAAGACTTACAGGAAGATTTGTGTATCAGTAACTGGGGTGGCCCTAGAGAGGATGGAGGTCATTTGGGGAGGTCATTTGGGAAGCTAGCACACACAGTAGATGAGGAAGACAGTCACTAACCAGGACTAATGACACTTAGAAAAGAACCCATAATTCTCAGTGTTGTCTACAAAGTTTAGCGCTCCTGCTTTGGCCCCATAGACCTCCTCTGCATCCCTTCTTGCGTGTCATCCCCATGGCCTGCCTTCGTTTCCTTGAGGGAGCTCCACCACTGCCTGCCCCTGTGCTGCATGCTGACTGGGGACCATCTCTCACTCTCTAGGCTCCTCACCCCAGGATTAGCGGGCTCCTCGTTCCAGTCTACCTCTTACAGATCCCATTTATTTATTTATTTATTTATTTATTTATTTATTTATTTATTTTTATTGGTCTTTTTTTGACAGGGTCTCCAGCCCTAGCTGACCTGGAACTCACTATGTAGACCAGGCTGGTCTCAAACTCACAGAGATCTGCCTGCCTCTGCCTCCCAAGTGCTGGGTTTAAAGGCATGCGCCCAGCTATTTATTTATTTTTGAGACAGGATTGCATGTGGCATACTCTGGCCTCAAACTCCCTGGCCTCAAACCCCTGATGCTTCTGTTTCTACCTTCTGAGTGCTGGGATAACAGGTCCTTTTACAATTCTTTTGCAAGCTGGGTATGATGGTTTGCACGTGACATCACCTGTCATCCTGAGCACTCAAGAGGCTGAAACAGGAGTATTGTCACTACTTGAAGCCAAGCTAGGCTACAGAGTGTGACCCTATTAAAACCAAAATTTAAATTTAAAAATATCTGTTTTCATTAGACTATACACTGATGATAACAATCATCTAATTACAACATACAGCCAGGCACATAGAGGCGGCTAATAAGTATTTGCTAAATAAATACAAATACATATGTACACGCATGCATGCATACATACATACATACATACATCTGGGTGTGGTGGCACATGCCTGTAATCACAGTACTTAGGAGATGGAGGCAGGAGATTAGGAAGTCAAGGCCAGCCTGGGCTATTCTAGTGAATTTGAGGCCAGCGATAGCTCTAAGAGATCCTGTATTTAAACTAAATAAAGAAGTAACCCTTTGAGACAGTTTTGTTTATATAGGATAATTCTGCCTGGTGGAGTAGTTGTGAGCCTCCTAACAGTGAGGGTAAAAGGTGGATGAGCCTGGCCATGGGGAGGCCACTGAGCTTGGGATGACAGTGAGTATGGGAGCCATGTGGCTAGCTGAGTCTTCTGGACAGGGAGCTGCAGAGAGAAAAGAGGGCGGTTGTTGGTGCTCCAGGAAGGACCTAGGATGGAACAATAAGGATGGCGGCACAGCGGGGTGAAGATGTCTGTAAGGTGGGCCACAGTCAGTCCTTGTCAGCTTCCTGTTGAGAGGCCTGTGGAGAAGGGTTGCTCCATCACCATTCAGTGCTTGAAGGCCGCACCAGTCTCAGCTCCATCACCTTCAGTAACTGAGCCCATTTGTTCATTGGGTGGTCACTTCCTAGGTACAATAGTTCAAATGTACTTTGTTCCCTTGAGTTTATGCAAGCATTTAATCCTCAAAGTCATATGGCAATGGTATCAGGAGAGTAAAAATCCAATTGTGTTTAGAGATAGAGCCTTTGGGAAGTGATTGGACTTGGGTAAGGTCATCGAGTGGAGCCAGTCATTGAATCCTGGTGAGTTTATAAGAGAGTGGGGTTGGAGATACAGCTCTGCCAAAGTACTTGCCCAGCATTCCCAAGACCCTGAGCCTGATCGAGCCCTTTTTTAGGAGTGTGGGGAGCAAATCCAAGAGGTGCTGCTGGAAGGGTTGGTAGGGCTTGGTGAGCAACTGACAAGAGAGGTTGAGGACGCTGATGTGTTGGGATGACTCCCACACTGATGGCTTAGGTAACTGGATGGACAGCCATATGCTTGGCTGAATCTTGACCTCAGGAATTGAAAGATTTTAACAGGATGGGTTTGAACTAGAGGTGGGTTTGTTCAGGGTAGCAACCCAGTGCATTAGCAGTTCCTGAGTGTTTTGCCTATGCAGGCTAGATTAGACTTCATTAGCAAATTCTATTGGGAGATAGAGGGGCTATTAAACAGAATGGCAAAATGGAGCACTCACTGTTTTTCTTTAACCAGAGGGCATGTTGAAACCAAAAGACTCTGCTCTTCATTAGAAACTTCCTTTTCCGACCTTTCGGATGTAATTGGAGGAAACAGATTGGTTAAGTGAAGTTAAAGGATTGCTTTTACTTTTCTTGGTTGGGGTGATGACAGTGTTATGCTGAAAGAAAGGTCATTATCCTGTATAGGTACGCTTTAATCACAGACTAAGGACAGGACTAGAATGTAAAATCAACATTGATTCCTGTGTCTGATAGAAATACTGAGCTTCAACACACACACATAGACAGAGACACAAATACACACGCACAGACACAAATACACGCACACATAGACACATACAGACATACACATACAGACACAAATACACTGACACACAAATACACATCAGTTTCTGAGACAGAGTCACATTGTTAGAATTCAGGACGTGGTACTTGGTAAAGAAGTAGCATCGAAGCCTGACGTGGTGGCACATGCCTTTAATCTCAGCACTCGGGAGGCAGAGGCAGGCGGATCTCTGCGAGTATGAGGCCAGCCTGGTCTCCATAGCAATCCAGGCCAGCTGCGGGTACTGGGAGACCTTGTCTCAAAACAAACAAACAAAAGAAGTAGAATTGAAATCCAACCTTCAGGGCTGGAGAGATGGCTCAGCTGTTAAGAACACTGACTGTTCTTGCAGAAGACCTGGGTTCCAATCCCAGCACCCACATGGCAAGGGATCCGACAGCCTCTTCTGTCCTCAAGCATTTCAGGACACAGCAGTTACATACAGGCAATATAATATACGCATACACATTAAAAAAAAAAGAAACTTCAATCCCAGCACTTGGGAGACAGAGGCAGGCAGATCTCAGTGAGTTCAAGGCCAGCCTGGTCTACATAGGACAGCCTGTCTTCCAGGACAGCTGGGGCTACAGAGAGACCCTGTCTCAAAAAGACAAAAAAAAAAAAAAAAAAGAAACCTGACCTTCAACAGATGCAAATAGCTTTATTAGCTATGAGGGACACACAACCTTCCTGTGGGAAAGGAGGGTTTTGGGTGTCTGGAACTTATAGGTGAGCCCAGAAAATCCAAGACAAGGGGTCCTGTCCTCCTGGAATCCTGGGAGGTGGGGCAAGCTTTCTTGCTGTGGTGCTGTGCTCCTCCCTGGGATCAGGAAAGGGGAGGGGGGCTGGTAAGGAACCAGATATCTTTTGCTAGGGGCTATGTGTTCTGAGGATGTATCTCCTTACTGGAGTACATGGGTGGTGGGGCGGCTTCAGTTCCTTCAGCCACTTCTCAGGCTGACTTTCCTTCACACACTGCAAGGCCAGGCTGTCCCAGCCTTTAATGTGTAGACTAGGCTGCCCAAAACGTAAGCTGTGTTGAGGTGGTTGTTTGCCTCATGATTGTTAGAAATACAGTCTGAGGTCCAAGGGCCCCACCAGTACTGCACAGAGAGTACTCAGATTCAGTGAAAGTAAGGCAGCTTTTACATTTGCAGAACCGTGCGTTACATCATCTTTCAGGCTGAGCAGCCACATCCTACCTAGAAATTTGATAGGATTTTATCCCTAACTCAAAAGTGTGGTGTGTTTTCCCCATTGGCTGGTCTAAAGGAATGCCTGCGAAGGTGTGGAAAGAGAGTTGGTCAAGAATGAAGAAGGGCTTTGCCGCCCAGGCGATCAGGGTCTAGGAAGTGCATCTGGAAGTGTTCCTTCTCAGCCAGGCGTGGTGGTGCACACCTTTAATCCCAGAACTTGGAGACAGAGGCAGGTAGGTGAATCTCTGTGAAATCGAGGCCAGCCTAGTCTACATAGTTCCAGGCCAGCTGGGGCTGCAGGCAGATCCTGTTCCAAAAAGACAAAAAATAGCCAGCCGTTGTGGTGCACACCTTTAATCCCAGCACTTGGGAGGCAAAGGCAGGCGGATCTCTGTGAGTTCAAGGCTAGCCTGGTCTACATAGTGAGTTCCAGGACAGCTGAGGCTACAGGAGACCCTGTCTCAAAAAGACCAAAAAAAACCCCAAAAAAACCACACACAAAAAAAAACCTTCAAGAAAAGACTAGTGTTTCTTACAGTGATGATTCTCCATCCTCCAGAAGCAGTGCTCATACTAAGAGGGGATGTTGTGTGTGTCCAGGAGGATGGGCCCAAGGGTGCACACCTAATTCAAGCCAATCAAATCTTCTCACCCAAAGATGTGAAAGTTAAAAGACAGGCCAGGAGGCATTTGAGTGACAATTCAAAACATGCCAATAAGGTCCCTGTTATTCTCCTTGGACTGGCTTTCTCTCCTCTATGATCCCACACGCTGGACCAGTAGTTCCCCCTTTAGATGTGCATTCACTAGGCCTGTCTTCCTCTCCTCTTTCCTCGTCTGTTCTGTTCCACTTCTCACTGTCTTTGGCTCTTGGGCTCCTGAGTGCTAGGATTGCAGGCATGGGCCACCACACCTAGCTGCCGGAACCCTTTCAGTTGTTTGCAAATAAAATAGCCTAATAAATGGTAACACACTAAAACTTTTTATATGAAGGTGTTTTAGTGTTTTATTGTGTCTGTTGAAGTAAATTTAACACATGACATTTTTATTTCCTGAGGAACATTGTTGCCTCCTGGAGGACACAGTTTGAGAACTGCTCAGCGTCAGGTGGAGGTGACCTCAAGCAGCTGGGTGGATGGATGGATCCCAGAGCTGAGGCGGTGATTTCTGAAGACAGCAGCAAGTGGATGGCGACTGTTGGCATGTGGGAGTAAATTAAGACCATAAAGGCCACCATGCAGGCCAGTGTGGCCTGTGAGAAGGGCAGAAGTCAAAGACAGGCACCAGGGGACATGGGTGCTTAAAGGTGCCGGGTGTGGTGGCTCAGGCCTGTAATTCCAGGACTTGAAAGTCTTTGGCAGAAGGATTGCTACAAGTTCAAGGTCTGGGCTATGTAGTGAGTTCCAGAACAGCGAAGGAGAAAACAGCTACAGCGAGAGAGAAAAACAGTTCAAAAGTAGCCGAAAGAAAATCCATGAGCTCCATGAAGTGGACTGACGAGGGACGTTAGAGAGGAGGGAGGGAAAAGTGGGAGAGTGAGTGAGGGACGCCAGAGCGGAGGCCAGTTAGGGAGGACGTGGCCAGCTGTGCCGAATGCTGCAGGCTGCAAAGGACCCCTCTGACTTCTCAGGGCAGAGACGGGACTAATTTTGTCGCTGAGGGCGAAGGATTAAATGGTAAGTGTGAAAGTGGGGACACAGGCCCACAGTGTATACGTGCGTGCATGTGTGTGGTGTATATGCATGGGCACATGCATGCTATGTGACACACATGTGGAGGTCAGAGACAACTTTGTAGAGTCCGTTCCAAGCATGGAGCTCAGGTTGTCAGGATTTACTGGCGAGGGCTTGCTTCACCCTCAGACTGATCTTGCTGTCCTCCCTCAGCTTTTCAAGAGATTTGGCACTAAGGAAGGTGGAGAGGGTTAGGGAGGGTTGGGGCATTAGACAGAGTGTCAGAGGCATTCATATATTTTCTAAAAGTTGCTATTTATTTGTGTGTGTGTGTGTGTGTGTGTGTGTGTGTGTGTGTGTGTGTGTGTGATTCATGAGTGGAGGGCAGGGGACAACTGTGGAGACTGGTCTCTCCTTCCACCTTTACAGGGTTCCGGGATTGAACTCAGGTCAGGCTTGCACGGCAAGGGCTTTACCTGCTAAGCAATCTTACCAGCCCTCCCTCAGCTTTTCAACTTGTGGGAGTCAGTCCTTTCCTTCCACCATGTGGGTCCCAAGGATCAAACTCAGATCAGCAGGCATGGTGGCAAGTGAGGGGCGTTATCTAATGACTGAGGTGGCGCCTTGGCACTATGGAGCCCCTGCCTTGTGCTCTTGCCTCCCCCTGCTTATTGCTCCCCCAAATGATTTCTGACATGGCTTTGATGGAGCTTGTTTGCAGCCCCTCACAGAAGCTCCATACAGGGAAGACAGGTTATAAATGTTGGCACTTGTTGCAATTTATACTAGGGTTATAGGAAGGGAGGATGGAGTGAACCAGCCCTGGCCAGTCTTGGTGATGGCTGGTTACCTTTCTCCTCATCTGTCTGGTCCCCACTCTGCTGTCTGTGAAGGACTAGGAGCCCTTTGCCTGGTTCCTCCTACCCAGAGTAATGACAGCAAGTCTGCCACACCTGCTCACTGCCCTCCCACACAACCCACTTTCTTCTGTTCTTTCTCTGAGTTCTGTGTCACTGGAACTGATTACCATTCACACATATAGACGAGAGGGTCTCTTCGGAAACGTGGTCTTATTTGGAGTTCCCATCCCAATTCTGACCTCACACAGAACAGCGTTCTACAAAGTGTGGGCCTGTGAGCAAAATTCAGCCCACCACTGTTTTCATACGGCCCCGAGAGCTAAGAATGGTTTCATATTTTTAAATGAAGAATGCTTTATGACACATGGAAATGATGTGGGCCTCACATTTTAGTATCCATAAATAGAGAGTTAAGGACAGAACTTCAGGGAGCATCAGTGTTTAAGGAGCAGCTGAATGGTGGGGCTCCAAGAGGGAGCCAGGCAGGAGAGGCTTGAGGAACGGGAGGGAGGGGAGCAGGCCAGGGCAGAGCTTGCTTGCCTTTCCATTTTGCCTGTACTCTCCTCTGGTACGGGCTCCGATATTTATCATCTGGTGCTTTGCAGAAGGTTTGCAGGTTTGCACACCTTTGTGTAGAATTGCAGGTGGATGGCTGGAGTTATGGCCCCCTGGTAGAGTATGTGCCTAGTGGGCATGAGGCCCTGGGCTCCACACTACAAATAAAACAGTTGTGTGGAACTACAGGAGCTCAGTGCCATGTGCCTCCCCCATGGTCTGGTCAGGAACTTAGACTGTACTGAGGACCTAAGTCTCCCCATGGGTGGGGTAGTCCACAGGGCTGGGACACCAGAGACATGTTTTATTTGGGGGACTATCTAAAATGATCCCCAGACCCTTCTCCTCCCCAACACCCTGTCCCCACCACCAGCCGTGCATCACTAGGTACACAGTACATTTGGGAGGTCACAGGGTTGGGTGTCTGTCTGTCTGGCGATGATTGCCAGGGGACATGAATTTTGTGTCAGAAGCACTAATGAACCACATTCATGGATTCATTTCTGATTGCTTACTTGCTACATTAGATCTGTCTATTGCCTCTTTCCCTCCCCGTCTGTCTCTCTTCTCTATCAAACTTGAAGCATATACACCGACAGTTTCTTCCTCACCTCCCACTCCTCAGCCCACCACAATCTGGAGTTCACACCCACTACAACGCTGAAAGCATGCTCAGTAAATCCCACATCTTGTAATCACCAGCTCTGAGGGCTCTTCTGTCCTTCCTTGATTCAGAGCGGTCTTCAGCGACGACAGCCCTGCCCTCTCCACGGAACAACTGTGCGCCTCACCTGCGCCCCTGCTCTTCTCTTAGCCCCCTGGGTGCTCCTGGCACTCCCAGATTCTTCCACATTAGCACATTCCCACACTGGCTATTCTTTGCTGTCTGGTGTGGCCCGCCCACCCTCCAGGACTGTGTTCTGAACTAGGAGTTAGCCGGGGGTATCTCCCAGCCTTCCTGACCAGCTGGCTTCCTGTTAAATTCTGCCAGTACAAGGCACTGGCAAGAGATCAGAAGGCTGGAGAAACCCCGAAACTTCCAGCTTCATCCTCCAGCAGGGTGACTGGCAGTTGGGCCCATTTCGGGGGGGGGGGCAGGGGTAGCTACAGGAAGAAGAGGCCTGGACTCCGGCACCCTGGACAGAAGTGCTTTCTCAATGACTGAGCTTGGGTGCACCAGGGTCTCCACAGGACAGCTGCAGGTGTGGGCGCACACCCACACGCTTGTCCCTCAACTTGCGCTGATGACTTCTGTTTCAAAGCAGTCCAGCACTGTGCACCCCCCCGGCCACCACATCAGAACCAGGGTGTTTTCCTCGATGTCTCCATGTCTTCACCTTCCAACCCTTCTTCCTCCTCCTCACCGACAAGGTCTCTACCACTGAGCTGCAGCCTCCACCCTGTCAACACACACTTTTTAAAAAATTGAGATATCTTAGCTGCTCGAGCTTCAGCTTATTCTGTAGCCCAGGTTAACCCTGAGTTGCAATCCTCCAACCTCAGGCTTCCGAGTAGCTGGAATTACGGGTGTGCATCACCAAGCACACAGCCTCTTCATCTTTCCAGAAGTATACGGTAGCCAAACCCTCCAGATTCTACTTCCTGATTGTCTTAAGTCAGTCAGACCCTCTTTGTGCTGTGCCGAGGCCTATGTGATCAGCTCTTGCCTGAATTTCGAGCTCATCACAATACACCCCCTCACATAGGAACACACGGGTGACCTTCACAGCTTTCACAGAGGCTCCAAAGGAAGGACTGACGATGCCTCAGATCTTCACACAGCTGCCCACCCCCTGCCTGGAATGTTTTCTCCTCTCTGATAGTCAAAATATTTTTCCTTCTAGTCACTTTTCTTCTGGCTGAGATAAAATACCTGGCAAAATCAACTTAAGGAAGGGTTACTTTGGCTCAGTCTGAGAGTGCAGTGCATCACGGTGGGAAAGTGATGGTCTCAGGAACAAGAGGCGGCTGGTGACATCGCATCCACATCCACAGATGAGAGAGAGAGAGACAGACAGACAGACAGGCAGACAGACACGTCTTGGCTCCCTTCTCCCTTCACTCAGTCCAGACCCCAGCCAGTACCATGGTGCCAGCCACACTTGGGATGCCTTACACTTCAATTAGCTCAAGCTAGGAACTCCTCACAGACATGCCCACGGCGATTCTAAAGCCCATCAAATTGACCTTTGGGATTAACTCTCACAGCTCCTGCGTCTGCCTGGCTTCGTCCCACTTCTTCTCCGCGACTCATAGAACCAGGTGCTTCCTAAACTCCTGCACATTCTTGTTCTGTTCAGGACGTCAGAGGCAAGGCCTCAGCCACGCTGGGCAAGCGTTCTGCCCCGAGCCCTCGGCACTGTCTCCTGTGGACACACTGCACTGCCTAGCTCTTCCCTGCTCTCCACTAGACTTGAAGCCCTGGAAGGCAGGGTGTGCCTTCCCCCTGTGTTAGGTTCCTGTCACTGTGACAAAATGAGATACCCTAAAGGGAAGATTTATTTGACTCATGGTTTCTGCCCATGGTCACTTGGCCCCATCATTTTGGGCCTGTGGCAAGGCAGAACATGGCAGTGTTTAATAGAACAAAATTGTGAGAGGGAGGGGCAGGGTCCCAATAAACCCTTCAAGGGCATGCCCCCAAAGATTCATCTTCTAGCTGCACTGTACTCATTAAAGCTCCCCAACCTTCCAATAGCACCATCAGTGTGGGACCAAGCCTTCAACACACAGGCCTTCAGGGGCCACCTCAGGACCGGGACAACCCTTATTCATGGGGGATGCAGTCCAAGATCCTTGTGGATGCCCCAGGGCCACACATAGGTGTGTGTGTGGTGTGTTTGTGTGTGTGTGTGTGTGTGTGTGTGTGGTAGTTAGTCTTTTTTCCAGGACACCACGTTTATTACAAAGGTAAACCCTGGTCCTCAGGATTATCGCAGAATTTCTGATGGTAGGCATGGGCATCAGGACCTCTAAACCTTTTGCATTTGCAGCCACGGGGATTGGCCACCAACAGAGTCTAGTCATGCTGGATTTGGAAGACTCTGATCTTCAAGGTCTCATCTGCATATTTCTGGTAATAGGCCACCAGGGCACTGGAGATGGACTTTAGGATAGCCCACATCTGAGCCACATGACCACCACCCTTCACATGGACCCAGACGTCCCTGCCGGCAAATCACTCACTGTCCAGAGCACAGCATGTATTGTAGTGTGTGAGGCTCGCCTTGATGAGGCCGTTTCCCCACCTGCGGCAGCCATGGCTACGCTGTCATCTTAGGTCTGGAGCAGACCCTGGGACAGCAGGATTGCAAGCATAGACAGGAGCTCACTGCAGGGGCTGCTCGTGGTGGTTAATCTCAATTGTCGACATGACTAGATTTGGAATCACTATGGAAACACACCTCTGGGTATGTCTGTGAGGGTGTCTCCAGAAAAAAAAGAGGGAGGCCTACTGTGGATGTGATCCACACCAGGCCATTGGCTGGAGTCCCAGATGAATAAGAGAGAAAAGGTTTCCTAGGAAGGCAGAGGCAGGAGTGGGATCTGAACACCCTAGGGGTTTGCTAAGAGATTCGGGCCCAGGGGCTGCAGAGGTGGCTCAGCCATAAGAGCACTTACACTTACTGCTCTTTCAGAGGCCCCAGATTCAATTCTCAGCACCTATACAGCAGCTAACAACTGTAACTCCAGTTCCAGGGGATCCGACACCTTCTGACCTCTGCAGGCATTGCACGACACGGATGTGACGCTACTTACACACATGTAGGCAATATACTCATACACGTAAAATAAAAATAAAATATTAAGAGAGATTCAGGTCCATCATAGCGTTCTGCCACCAGACAGCATGGCTCTGAAGAGTCAGAGTCTCTCTCAGCTTCCTGACCTGATGTCTCACACTCCTGCAGCCATGCCATCCCCACCGTGATCAACTCTGTTCTCCCAAACTGAATCAAAATCAACCCTTTCTTATTTAACTTGCTTCTTGTCAGCTATTTGGCCATAACAAGAAAAGTAACTAAGGCTCCAGGCCTGGTGGTGCACATCTTTAAGCCCAGCACTCGGGAGGCAGAGGCAGATGGATCTCTGTGAGTTCAAGGCCAGCCTGGTCTACATAGTAAGTTCCAGGCCAGCTGGGGTTACAGGGAGACCCTATCTCAAAAAAAAAAAGACAAAAAAATTAATACACACATAGATATATGTATGTATATTATTATTTTTTTTTGGTCATTTTGAGACAGGGTCTCCCTGTAGTCCCAGCTGTCCTGGTTCTCACTATGTAGACCAGGCTGGCCTTGAACTCACAGAGATCCGCCTGTCTCTGCCTCCTGAGCGCTGGGATTAAAGGCATGTGCCACCAAGCCTGGCTACATTTTTTCATATATATGAAAAAGTTTATAAATCAGGCACAGTAAGAGAATAAGAACAAAAATAATAAAGTAGAATATTAATAACAATATGCTATTACAAAGGAGAGAGTGGACAGTGACATGGCTGTGCAAAGCTTGGCAACCTGAGTCTGATCCCCAGAACCCAGGGTGGAAAGAGAAACTGAGGGCTGGGGAGATGGCTCAGCAGTTAAGAGCACTGGGTGCTCTTGCAGAGTACCCAGGTTCAGTTCCCAGCACCCACATGGTGGCTAACAATCATTGTAACTCCAGTTCCGGGGGACCCAACACTCTTTTCTGGCCTCCCGGGGCATTGCATGCTTATAGGTGTACTTACGTACCTGCAGGCAAAACATACCTATAAAAACAGATAACAATTAAAAAAAGAGAACTGACTGCTGAAAGCTGTCCTCTGTCCTCCACATATGTGCTATAGCATGTGCTCACCCACACTTGTGTACACACACACTAATAATAAAAAATTTAATGTAAGAGAATGTCCCTCAATACCTAACAGCATTTTCTTGTAGTACCTACTTTTCTCCTCTCTTTACTAGCCCGGATCTTTCTCACCTTTTCACTCATAGAGCCTTTGAAGGTTTTGAACTTGACGTCTGGTGTTTCTAAATCGCCTCCTCTACTCTCGCCCTCTGGGACCATTCTCAGTGAAGACAAAGGTTACTGGAACAGAAGTGCTACACTACAGTGACAGTCTGATAACCTGCGGCTTAGCTACACAGGCAGGGGTGTGCACAAGGGAAACTGGACAAACAGATGAATCACATCTCAGGCAGAGTGGAGTGAGGTGGGTCTCACCACGCCCCTCTGAACAGAGCACAATTTAAAACTCATACTGGGTGTGGCAGCTCCCACCTGGAATCCCAACACAGGAAGCTGAGGCAGGAGGATCACTGGGGATTTGAGCCAGCCTGGGCTACACAGTGAGACTCTGCTCCCTCTATGCCGGCCCCAAGGCTTGGGTTCAATCTCCAGCACTGAATAAACAAAGCACGATGGTGAGTACCCATAATCCCAGCTCTGGGAGGCAGATTGATCTGAAGTTCAAGGTCATCCTTGATGTACAGCGAGTTTCAGGGGATACATGAGACCCTGTCTCACCCCTTCACACAAACCACACACCCCCAATTATTGTTTATTTCTGGAATTTCTCTCTCTCTCTCTCTCTCTCTCTCTCTCTCTCTCTCTCTCCTCTCTCTGTCTCTCTGACTCTCTCCCCCTGTGCATGTGTGTGTGCATGTGTATGTGTGTATTTGAGATAGGACCTCCTTGTAGCCCCATCTGACCTGTAACTCGCTATGTAGACCAGGGTGGCTTCTGTCTCACAGAACTCCACCTGCTTCTGCCTGTGATGCCCTGGGACTAAAGGCATGTGCCACCATACTCAGCTATTAATATATATATATATAT
>NW_008328096.1:132311-138609 GCF_000622305.1 Nannospalax galili
GGGTCTCCCTGTAGCCTCAGCTGTCCTGGAACTCACTATGTAGACCAGGCTGGCCTTGAACTCATAGAGATCCACCTGCTTCTGCCTCCCGAGTGCTGTGATTAAAGGTGTGTACCACCATGCCCAGCTCTATTCAATATTTTTAATATTTATTTTATTTTATTTTTTAATGTGTATGAGTATACTGCCTACATGTGTGTAACTGCACCTGCTTTGTGCAATGCCAAAGGAGGTCAGAAGAGGGCATCAGATTCCCTGGAACTGGACTTATGCACAGTGTTAGCTGCCATGTAGGTGCTGGGAATGAAACCCTGGTCCTCTGCAAGAGCAGTCAGTGCTCTTAACTGCTGAGCCATGTCTCCAGCCCCTATTCAATACTCTTAGACTGGATTTGATTCCAAGTAATTGAAACTTGAGAAAGTTCAACTTCAGATAAGGGGTTGCCGTGTTTCCCTATAGCACTGGACTCAATCCCAATAACTGATTACAGTTTCAATTTATATCTGTGGAATGAGTTAGAATTGCGCCTGTAGGAGAAAAACCTTTCTAGGAGGGAGTTGGAGGCGGGATATCAGAGCCCTGGGGATTTGATAGAGAAAAGTCCAGCCTATCACAGCATTCTGTCGCCAGGCGGCGCTGGGACAGCCTCAGACTCAAGCCGGGCCTCCACTAGGAGGCAGATGTTCCTGCAAGGCCTTCTTCTCCTGCCAAGTCTTCAGGAGGTTGCTAGCTGCAGGGACTCTCCTCAGCAACTGATGATGTGGACATTCTACACATCTACGATTGGTGTAACCTAAATGACATGGGCAACTATTGGAAATGCGCTGTGGAAACGTGATTTGAGGATCTGGAGGAGCTGGGGACCTGGGTCTGGGGTGACAGCTCCTACTAACTGCAGACTGTGAAGATATGGATCATGAGCAGAACCCAGGAGCCGTGCTGCGGTGGCTGCTACACCTTTTGTGGCTGCCCCACTCCTGGGTGGTCCCTGCAGGTGAGGCAGTGGCTTTCCCTCATGTCCATCCTGAGGGCGGGAGAGCCCAGGGCATGCACCTGAGCATTAAAGAAATGAAAGAAGAGCCCTGGGCTTTAGGAGCTGGTGGGAGGGTCTCTGCGGTTATCAAAACAGTAGCAGAACTGGTCTCCGTGCATAGCTGAGCCCTGCCGGTGTTGACAGCCTCAGTGTGTGTGTGCAGAAGTTGTTCTGCACACTATGCAGGCGAGGAAAACCAGATTCAGCTAGTTAAAAACGTGACCTGTGCAAGTTCACATAGTTGGAAAATGTTAGGCATGGGGACTTCACGAAGTAGGTGTTCTTTTCAAGCCAGGTGTGGTGGTGCAAGACTGTAATCTCTGCTCTTGGAGGGTAGAGCCAGCTCGATCAGGAGTTCAAGGCCAGCCTCAACTAACTTGACAACACTTGTCTCAGAAGTCCACTAAGAGTTATTTCCATGCTCCCTCTCAGGAACCTGCCCTAGTCTGTCATCCATTCACCCTGTGATTCTTGAAACCTTCTCTGTGAAGGTTGGGGCAGAATGAAGACTGGGCAGTCTGGACGATCCCCTCGGTCTTGGGTCTGTAATTCTGATGTTGGTTGAAAAGTTTTCTGCTGTCTGGGAGATTCCTGCCAGGAGTTTCAAAGAGGAATATTATTTCCTGCAGTCAGGGGTCACTTCCCCCAATCTTGTCAGTTCAAGGACTGGAGGGTTTAGGTGAGGGAGTGTCAGAGTCCAGGTGCCAGTGAAGTGGCCACGGGGTGGGTGTGGGGCTGAATTTCAGAGACTGGCTTTCAATTTCTGTGTGTATCTGGGGCATCCTGGGCAGTGAGATTATGTTTTAGGCAGCCTGTGACCTTTCCCCTTCCAAGGCAGGAGACACATCAGTGACTTCTGAGACTCCATGTGGCTGAGGCCTTATTAAATTAGACAAAGGCATCCCCTATGGGGGGAGTGAGCCTTGTGCTGGGGTGCTTGACTTGGTAGTCAGAATGTAACCTGGAGTTTAGTACCCACCTGCCTCTGTGCCTGGAGCACAAACACACAGCCAGCAGAGTGACTCTGAATCTGTCGCTTCCGCTGGCGGACTTCTGCTTTCTTTTTTGTCCAGTTGTTTTAGACAGGGTCTCATGGAACCCAGGCTGGCCTTAAATTCTTTACCCAGCTGAGGATCCTCCTGCGTCTACCTCCCAAGTGCTGCATGACAGGTGTGAGTCATTACACCTGACTGTTTTTTTCTTTTCTTTTTGTCTTTTTACATCTTTAGATAGTTGTCTTTTGTGTGCAAGGGAGATTTGGAGCTTCCTTAATATACCCCCCCTTCCGCCCCTACACTGGGAGGAGCCAAGCAGGAGACGGAGAGGTTCTACCACATCTCTTCCCGTGAAGCAGACCTTGCAGTTTCCTAACGTGAAGAGAAATCAGGAGTCTCCCCCCTCCCTGAACCCACCCTGTCTCTGCAGCTCCTACCCCCGAGTGGAGGGCCGACCTGCAAAACCACACGTTCCGGCACACGTTGTTCTGCCAGGAAGGGAGTCCGGGCTTGGGGCTCACCGAGACCTACGACGAGGACCTGCTATTCTCCTTCGACTTCTCCCAGAACACCCGAGTGCCCCGCCTGCCTGAATTTGCCAGATGGGCTCAGGATCAGGGAGACAGCACAGCCATTTTATTTGACAAGAACGTCTGCGAGTCGCTGATTGGGGAAGTGGGCCCTCAACTTGAGGGGAAAATCCCAGTGTCCAGAGGTCAGGGGGGTTTTCAGGGAGTTGGGGGCTGGGGGTCTGGAGGGCTACAGTCTTACCCCCCAAGACTTCTTCACATCGTCTCTCATCTCCCCTGCTGTGAGCTGCTCAACACCTTTCTTTTTTTTTTATTTTTTTTGTGTGTGTCTGCATGTATTGCCTGCATGTAGGTAAGTGCATCCATGTCGTGTCATGCAGTGCCTGAGGAGGACAGAAGTGGCTGTCGGATTCCCTGGGACTGGAGTAACGGACAGTTGTTAGCTGCCATGTGGGTGCTAGGATTTGAACCCGGGTCTTCTGCAAGTGCAGTCAGTGTTCGTAACCCCTGAGCCATCTCTCCAGCCCCTAGCACCTTTCTTTTTTACCTCAACAGTTGGTTTCCCATCAGCTACAATCTGCGTTTTGCTGTTGTAAGGAAATAGTTTAGAGCATGGTGCAGGCATTGAAAACCATCGATTGAACTTGATGAGTTTGACAGGGGCTGGTTGATCCTATTGAATATTGCACCTGTATTACTGTGCTTACCAACATGGAAGGGAGAAGGCTTTTACCTGGCTTCCCCTCCTCCAATGACTTACCAATGACAAAGAAGGCTTTTTCTTTGATTTATTTATTTTTATTTTATGTATATGAGTGCTTTGCCTGCATGTGTGTACATGCATCCAGGCATGGAATGCCTGAGGAGGTCAGAAGAGGCCGTCTGATCCCCTGGAACTGGAGTTACTGATGGTTAGTAGCTGCCACGTGGGTGCTGGGAACTGAACCCAGGCCCTCTACAAGAGCAGCCAGTGCTCTTAACTGCTGAGCCATCTCTCCAGCCCGATCCCGTGTTTTAATGAAAAGCCAGTGATTAGGAGCCAGCATGGGTCTACACAGGAAGTACTGCTGGAAGTCAGGGCAGAAGTCAGGGCAGATGGGTCCCCAGTGGCCTCTAGCTGCAGGTCTTGACTAGGAGACCCCTCTCACAGCCACAGATATTCTCTCATCTCTCTATTGACTCCGTCTCTGCCCTCCCCAAGCACCATGGTACTATCTAAACTTGTCCTTTCTTTCCCTGGTACCCCCAACCCCTACCAGGTTTTCCAGTTGCTGAGGTATTCACGCTGAAGCCTCTGGAGTTTGGCAAGCCCAACACACTGGTCTGCTTTATCAGCAATCTCTTCCCACCCACCTTGAGTGTGAACTGGCAGCATCATTCCGTCCCTGTGGAGGGAGCTGGGCCCACTGTTGTCTCAGCCCTCAATGGACTGACCTTCCAGGCCTTCTCTTATTTAAACTTCACACCGGAACCCTATGACCTTTACTCCTGTATGGTGACTCATGAAATTGACCGCTACACAGCAATTTCCTATTGGGGTGAGACCTCTTCCCTTGGAGTCTGGTCCTTTGAGGGGCAAGAAGGGACAGGCCCACAGGGGGAACATTATTTAGTCCATTCTCACTATCGACAGTTCAAGCTTCCAATCTCAGTTCTCCCACATTACCTCAGATACCCAAGGTATGCCCTGGGTGGAGGGCTCCCCAGGCAGGTCTGCAGGCTGACCTCCGTGCTCTGCTCTAGTGCCCCAGAACGCCCTGCCTTCAGACCTCCTGGAGAATGTGCTATGTGGTCTAGCCTTCAGCCTGGGTGTGCTGGGCATCATTGTGGGCGTTGCCCTCTTCATCTGCTCCCTAAAACCTTGCTCAGATGGTAAGTCAGTGGAGGAGGGAAAGCCAGGTAAAAGGATGTGAGTGTGGGTGTGCCAGGATTGTACTGTGGCCTGGGGGGACGGTGCATACAGTGGTGGACAGGTCCTTGGGTGGAGGGGCCAGTTTCCAGCATAACGGGCCACATCCTGCTATCTGGTGGTCCACTTATGCCCAAGTTATGCATCACAGAAATGGCTTTGCGGACGGGCCACATGACGTGGGGACTTGTAGGAAAGACGCTTGGAGATGATTTGGGAACAAGATTAACCTCAGTTGGGTGTGCTGGAGGCAGAGGGAGACTTTTGAGGAGGAGGAGATCCTCCTGCTGACCTTCCTCCATCCGGCTCTCTCCTCAGACTGATTCTTCTGGACTAGAGTGTGGAGCAGCTCCAGCCGGCCGAGCAGAGATGCTTTAGGGAATCTCTCATCCCAGCAGAAGTCCCTGGGGCTCCAGGGTGTGTGTGGGGAGGGGTGTGTGGACCTTGCAGGTGTCTCTGCTGAGGTTCTGCTGACCCTGGGTTTGCATCCAGAGAAGCCCAGATCAAGGCAATAAACCTCATTTCTTGATACCATCACAACCTTCTCTCTCTTCCTCCCCAACCCCCAACCAGGCAAGCACTCTCTCCACACCCCACCCCAGTGTAGCATTTTTCTAAACTCATGGTATTTGCTTCTAGATACCTGAACTTGATTGGGTTTTCATTTCAAATTCAGCATGCCTTAACCTGGACACAGCTCGCCCTCACTAGAGAGGGAGATTGGGAAAACCCCTCACTCCCCAGCCAAGCTCTTGTTCTCTGTCCGCAGCATGACAATGACTTTTTACCTCCATCAGCTTGTGCAAAATTCTAGAGGAAGGCAGCACTGTAATCTGCTCATAAGACGCTTGAGGAAGCCGCCAGTGTTTTTGCCCCCGTGTCGCCCCCCAACTTTGCTGTTAGTGAAAACGTTTATGGCTAATGCCCATTGCTCTGGGGAAGACCTAGTTAGTGGGAACATTTATGGCTAATGCCCATTGCACTGGGGAACACCTAGCTCTCTGCAACCGTCAAGGTAGCTGGGAATCCAGGAGCTCAAAGGTGGAAAGCTGATTTTCTGATTGGTTGTCAGTCCTGTGCAGACCTCCTTGGTGAGGCCCTAAAGTGACATCGGTCCTGGCTGATGGTGGGAGCAGGCAGCACATGACCACTGGTGGTAAACCGCCCTGAATGCACTTTATTCTTGGCTTTCTGTGGGGTGTGGGAGTTGCTGTGGAGGACGGCTAGCATTGAGGTTAACAGTGAGATCATTTTGGTATTGGCAAGGCAGTCTCTGTGTTTCATACTGTATCGGAGTCTAATCCAGGGGAAAGCATCTGACCCTTCCCAGGGGTTGGTTCTTCCCGTGGACCACTTCATTTATAAGATCTGCGTGTACCAGTGAAGACACAGGGCTCCAGAACCAGACCAATGCGGATTCAGTCATGACTGTCAAGCTTTAGCTCTGAGTTCTTGGAGTTGCTGACTGTCTTGGTGTCTGTGCCTTTACTACTGTTTTCAGTAAAGGGTGATAATAAAATTGCCATCTGCCTTATGGAGTTGATGTGAATGTAACGTTTGTTTATTTTTGTGGTGCTGGGTTTTAAACCCAGGACCTCACGCATGCTAGGCCAGTGCTCAACGATTAAGCTATACCCCCAATTCTTCTGTGAATTTTAAATAAGTTGACATCTGTAGAAGGCTGAGGACGGTATTTGGTGCATAGAAAGAAATGCATAATAATGCACGAACTTCACAGAACTTGGCAACCTGTCACCCTTTCCTTTCCTTTAATTTTCATGCAGTGTGTGTGTGTGTGTGTGTGTGTGTGTGTGTGTGTGTGTGTGGAGAG
>NW_008328096.1:138671-142003 GCF_000622305.1 Nannospalax galili
GGTGTGCGTGTGCTACAGAGCACATGTGGAGGTCAACAATTCTACCATATAGATTCTGGGAATTTAACTCAGGTCGTCAGGCTTAGTAACAACCACTACCACCTGTTTACCTTTCCTTTGCATTTTTAGATAAAGTTTCATGTAGACCAGGCTGGCCTCAAACTCCTTATGTAGCTGAGGATGACTTTGAATTCCTGAACCCCCTGCTTTACCTTCTAAGTGATGGGATTACAAATGTCCACTACCATGTTGGTTCTGGTACCTTCTTCTAATGCAGAAATGTTATTCATCAGGAATCCCCCCCCCTTTTTCGTCTTTTTGAGACAGGGTCTCTCCCTGCCCCTGCTGGCCTGGAACTTACTACATAGACCAGGCTGACCTCGAACTCACAGAGCTCTGCCTGCCTCTGCCTCCCAAGTGCTAGGATTGAGGCATACACCACCACACCTGGCAGGAATGCCACTTTAAAAATTATTTCATGTGTATGAATGCATTGCCTGCATGTGTATAAGTGCACCCAAGTCATGCAATGTCCTCAGAAGTCAGAAGAGGCATCAGATTCCCCTGGAATTGGAGTTACAGAGGGTTGTCAGCCACCATGTAGGTGCTGGGAAGGGAACCCGGGTCCTCTGCAAGAGCAGACAGTGCTCTTAACTGCTGAGCATCTCTCCGGCCCCAGGAGTCACACTCTTGAGTGCATCTCTTTCCTTGTTCCTCCTCGATGGTGCTGTGATGCCCAGCTTCGTTTCACAGCACCTGGCCAGGCCCTTCCCTGTCGCCTGAAGGTCACTTTACTCTCCTCAGCTTGTTCCCATCTAGCTCCAGGTCCAACCCACTCTCAGCCTTTGTAGGAATCTGCCCTGACCCTCCAACTCCCATCCATCTTTCTTTCTTTTTTGTTTGTTTATTGAGACGGGGTCTCCCTGGAGCCCCAGCTGGCCTGGAACTTGCTATGTAGACCAGGCTGTCCTTGATCTCAGAGAGATCCACCTGCCTCTGCCTCTGAAGTACTAGGATCAAAGGCGTGCACCACCATGCTTGGCTCATTTTGTCAATTTTAAACTATACTCTCTTTTTCTTGTGGCTTTTGGGGACATGCTCGTTCTATGCAGTAATCTCAGGCCAGAATAGATATTGAAAATGCCTTCTCCTGGGCATGGTGGTGTATGCCTGCAGTCCTAGCACTGGAGAGACTGAGGCAGGAGGATCACCATAAATTCAAGACCAGTATGAACTACATAGTAAAACCTGTCTCAAAAAGAAAGAGGGGGAAAAACAAAAGAAAATAGTCCTCTTCCAGTTGACTGCCCATCAGTGAGATTTGCATACAATTTATTCCCTGAATATAATGATTCAGTTTTGGCTGTCAGAGCCCTGTGGTCTGGTCTCCTGTTGGGTTGCAAGAGACAGAGTGGCCAGGTGATTTTTTTCTCTTATAAAATGGAGGCTTGAGTGAAAACCATCTAGAAAAGGAAGCTGGGAACGAATTTAGGAAGTTTCTAGAAGAAATTTGTACTTTTATGACCGTACTCCCAGGAAAAACACAAGGCCACATGGTGACTGCCTTCAACGTGCAACTCCAGGGATGGTATCAGGATTGTAGCTTGTTTCTGCTTCAAGCAGCCCCGGCTCCTCGAAGGCCCCCAACAGCATCACACAGCGTTGCCAGGCTTGGGGAGCTGGGCTGTGCGCCAGGACTGTGAAGCCAGTGCCTTCCTCTTCTCCCACGTGGATCCAACCTGCTAGTTGAGGCTTCCCTCCAGGCCCCTCCCTGGAGTGGACACCCTACCCCCCACACCTGTGGTGACCCCTCTTTCCCCTTTAAGCCCTCTGGATTTATTGCTAACCAGCTTTTTTTTTTGCGTCTTCTTTTGAGACAGGGTCTCCCTGTAGCCCCAGCTGTCCTGGAACTCACTATGTAGACCAGGCTGGCCTCGAATTCACAGAGATCTGCCTGCCTCTGCCTCCCAAGTGCTGGGATTAAAGGCGTGTGCCACCACGCCTGGCTTGCTAATCAGCTTTAACAGCAGGTCCTCTTCCACTCCCCACCTGGCATCAAGTGAAGTGATGTGGGGGCTAAAGCCCATTTCTCCCAGTTTTGGGAACTCCCTGCTGTGCATCATGCATAAGCACCAGTGGTAGCCCACCATAGGCATGTGGTGGCCACACTAGGGACCGAGGCAGGGAGAGAGGTGAGAACTCACTGCGTGGGTCTTGTATAGTGGCTATAAAAGAACACCCTGTGGGAACCCGGCTGCGGGTCCCAGCGCTGCACAGATAATGGTTAAGGAAGCAACAGTGGACAGGACTGCCAAGATGCTCGAACTGGCTGGAGATGGGAAGACAGGTGCATCTGTGACAACAGAGATGGTGAGGATGAGAGGAAAGAAGGAAACGGTTTGCTGAGCACAGGTTTCTGGGTCTTCTGCCTGATTCTAAAAATCTCCCTCTGAGGTCACATGGAAGCAGAAGTGAGATCTTCTCCTACCATTTCCTGCTGCATCTCATGGAGTTTCACATCTCCTTTGACTGCTGGAGCAAAGAACTAGACACCAGAGCGGACTCCACTCAGTCTCCCTGCTGTGGACCAGGGCCATATGTGCGAGGGCTTGAGACAGCACGGCCCAAGGATCTTTCCCAAGGCTGCAGTTGGGGTTGGTAGACTCGGAAAAGGGTGCTAAGACATGGTTCCTGCAAGGGAAGGGGAGTGGTGGGTGGTGGGTGGGGGGTGAGGAGTCACATAGTCGCATATTTTTTTGTCTTTTAGAGACAGGGTCTCCCTGTAGCCCCAGCTGGCCTGGAACTCACTATGTAGACCCGGTTGGTCTTGAACTCACAGAGATCCGCCTGCCTCTGCCTTCCAAGTGCTGGAACTAAAGGCGTGCGCCACCCCACCTGGCTTTAGTCTCATAGTTTTGAAGCTGTCAAAACAGCAAGTAGGAGCTGGTGAGATGGCTCATCGGGTAAAGGTGCCTGTGGCCCAGCCTGACAACCCAAGTTCAATCCTTGGAACCCACATAGTGGAAGGAGAGGACCTTCTCCCCACAGTTGTCCTCTGACCTCTGCATGCACTCGAGCGCGCGCGCGCACACACACACACACACACACACACACACACACACACACTGCAATAAATTAAAGTTAAAAACTCAGCAATTTGAAGAGAAGTGGTTCTGAGCACAGAAAAGATGATCTGAGTGTGGACTGCAGCTCCTCTTCCTCCTCTACTAACCTCCACTAGTTGTGTCATCCCAGCCTGATTAGGTGAGTGTGAGGCATGCCTGTGGGGTATGTGCATGCGTGTGTACCTATGTGTGTCTCTGTGTGTGTAG
>NW_008328096.1:142880-157879 GCF_000622305.1 Nannospalax galili
GACTCAAGGTTTTATGTGTATGATGGAAAAACTCATCAGTTGTGTAGTCCCCAGTCAGATGGAAGGGTCAGTTGCCATTTGAAATCTGTCTTCTCAGGGCTGGGATGTAACTTGCCTCGCATATGTAAGGCCCTGGTTCAATCTCCAGCACTGGAAACAAAAGTACTTTAAGGGCTGGGGCGATGGGATGGCTGGGGCGATGGGATGGCTCAGTTGATAAGGCACTTGCTGCACAAACACAAGGACCTGAATTTGGTCCCAGAACCTACGTATAAACAAACAAGCAGGGCTGGAGGGATGGCTCAGTGGCTAAGAGCACTGGCCACTCTTGCAGAGGACCTGGGTTCAGTTCCGAGCACCCACAGGGTGGTTAACAACTGTATTCCATGACCTGGGTACACTTATATACATGCAAGTAAAACACTCATACACATAAAAATAAATAAAATCTAAAAATTCAAACATACAAAAAAGCTGGGTGTGGTTATGAGTGGTAGTAATCCCAGTTTTGGTGAGGCAGAGACAGTGGATCTCTGGGTCTCACTGGCCAGCCTAGCCTACTTGGTGAATTCAGGTTAGTGAAAGGCCCTGTCTCAAATAAACAATAACACAGACCCACCAAAAGGGAAGGCTCCCGAAGATCACACCCGTGGTTGTCCTCTGACCTCCATAAGCATTTGCACATATGTATATGCATATCTGCAAACACACATGAACACGCATGCACATGTGCACGCAAAATGTATTAAATAAAAGCTGTCTTTTCCAGGAGAATAGTAGGGGCGCCCCATCTCATTGTTCTAATTCAGGGACCTGCCCCTGGGAGAAGGGCCATAGAGGAAACATTCAAGAGAGCCAAGAGTTTGGAGGAGACAGGTGAACTTGACCAGGTTTAAAAAAATATATTTTATTTATTTATTTTTATTTTATGTGTATTGCCTGCATGTATGTGAGTGCACCGAGTTGTGCAGTGCCACAGAGGAAGGTCAGAAGAGGATCCCCCTGGAACTGGAGTTAAGGTCGGCTCATAGCCGCCATGTGGGTGCTGGGTGCTTTTAACCGCTGAGCCATCTCTCTGGCTCCTTGACCAGGTTTTTTGCCAAGAGCTTCAGGGCTGCCCTGGGGTTTGCCCCAGAGGTGGCTGAGGGTGGAGGCTCGGGTTTCCTGTCTCCAGAAGGAGCTCTTACAGCTGGACAGGAAACGAAGTTTAAGAAGCTTCAGGGGAGCCGGTGGAAGGATTTTCCAGAGCCCTGGCCTCTAAGGCAGAAGCCACAAGACAGCTGTGCACGCGCTCTGTGCTTTCTTCCTTCCCCTTCCTTCCCCACAGCCCTGCCTCTGCCACCTGTGTCCTCCCACCTCCGGAGTGACAGGGCAGCCCACGGGTTTATGCACTGTCTTCCTAGGTGACGTCCCTTTCAGGGACGGAGGCGGTTGTGTAGTCATGGTCTTTGGAAGGGCACGGGGCGGAGGGCGGGGGGAGGCCGGGCTTGTATCCCGGGAATGCTGTAGTTATTCCCTGCACACCTCAGGAAATCACCTACAGAC
Organism: Nannospalax galili; assembly: GCF_000622305.1. NCBI lineage: Eukaryota > Metazoa > Chordata > Mammalia > Rodentia > Spalacidae > Nannospalax > Nannospalax galili. Next base: position 144,426 of record NW_008328096.1, read on the forward strand.
CGGCTGCTTCACACAAAAAGAAAGTCCAAAGAGACTCCGCGTTGAAGCCCAAGGCAGGATGAGGCTTACCTAGCAACTGATGATGCTGCGTTGAGACACTCTGGGATTTGTCTATGCATCAGTCCCCGCCTACCTAGCAAATCCGACCACTCGCCCTGCAGCAGGACACCCGACTTGGTTGAGTTGGTAGGTGTAGGTTTAGAAGCTGAGTAACCCCGTGTCACTCCTGCAGCGAGGATCAAGGGACCTTCTTAACACCGCATTCCCCCCAGCGGGTGGGGATCGGCTATTCAGGCTGGGGCAGGAGAGGACCCGAGGCTCCTGCAAGAGCTGGTCCGGGGGCCCGAACTCCCTGCACCTTCACAGACCAGAGCATGGCTACACTCCTGCCACTGCTCCTGGGCCTCGGCCTGGGCTGCACAGGAGCAGGTAAGGACGTCCCTTCCTGGGACCTTTTCTTTAGCTGCTCCTGTTTTACACCACAGACGAGCTGTTTTCCTACCACGATAGTCCTGTAGCCCTTGGCACTGTATTTGGCAGGAATTTTAATAGCGGTCAGTCTGTGCAGTTATTTGTGTAATGTGTGTTACTTGCTGGGATGCGGGCAGGGACTGAGTCCTGCTGCATTCTGGTTCCTGGCGCGGTGCCTGGCATGCGACAAGTGCTTCATGAACTTGTATGGAGGAAATAGTCTAGACTCTTCCAGCACAGAGCAAGGTTGACTCTTTCTTTTTACCCCTTCACTTCCCCTTTCTCTTCTCGTTCCCTCCTTCCCTCCCTCCGTCCCTCCCTCCCTCCCTTCCCTCTCTCCCTTCCCTCCCTCCCTTCCCTCCCTCCCTTCCTTCCTTCTTCTTTCTTCCATCGGAGACAGAATCATACTACATATCCAAGGCCTCAAACTCATGGCAATCCTTCTGCCTCAGCCTCCCCGTTCCTGGGAGTATACATGTGTACCACAACATTGGCAATTAGCCCTTCACCTCCCTCTCAACCCTCTGCCTTCCTGAAGACATGCATTTGCAGTAAAGTGTCGTGCTTGGACTTTCAGGTAATCTCAGGTTGTGCCTGTCCCAGGACTTAGCTTCACATGAAGAGGAATGGTGTTGACGGTTCACAGTGTTGTGCTCGTAAACCTCTGCCTGTGTTCCAAAGCTGGATGCTTCTGATGAATATGAAAGTCAACCGGATTCTATTGTCCTTTGGTAGAAAAGGGAATTGGCTTTAAAAAAAAGTCTTTTCTGTTTTGTTTATTTAATTTGCTCAAGAAAACTTGAGAGAGTAGGTCCTTTGCATGTCATTACAACTTAACACCACTGGCGATGAAATTCGAATGACTGAATTTATTAGTAAATCAGTTTCTAGATTGAAAAAGAAAAGGAGGAAACTGGATCTAAACCTTCTCTGTTACTATTTCCCCTTCTCTCTCTCCCCTCACTGAGATCCTCTGAGCGCCTGGAAGGTGAGGGTGGTCAGGAGATGCTGCCCGAGGTGGGAAAGTCTCTGCCAGACTCTGCCGGAGTGTAACAGAAGCTTGGGACAGGAAACTACAACTTCTTCTACCTGTGTGTCCATATTTAACACTTCCATGACCAGATGGGTGCAATGCTCCTATGCTGGTTAGAAACCCTACAGTCCAATTCACTGATGCTGCCGACTGAAGTCAATGCAAATCACACAGGCTCAGTCCCACAAGACTGGCCCCATATCAGACACCAATTGCAAGTTGCAGATGCCAGGGTTACCCACAGCATCTGCCTATCTTGGCTACAGAACAGAACTCCTTGGCTTGGATAATTTCTAGTGATGTCATAGAAGATAGTTTATGGCTCATTTATTGCAAGGATTTTAAAAATAATTAGAATTTTTTTATTTTTAATGTATGTGCCTCCGTGTATATGTACCACGTACATGCAGTGCCTATGGAGGCCAGAAGAGGGTGTTGCATTCCCTGGAACTGGAGTTACAGGCAGTTCTAAGATGCCATACTGGTGCTGGGAACCAAGCCCTGGTCCTCTGCAAGGGCTGTTAGTACTTTTAATTGCTAAGCTTTCTTCAGCCCCAAAAGGGCTATTTTTGAAGGATACAGATGAAGGAGTTTGTGGGATGAAGTCCAGATAGGCCTCAGGTGCGGGAGCCCTTTGCTTCCCCAGATTTGGGGCATTTCACCGCCCCCCTACCCTGCACATGGATGTGTTTTACCAACTGAGAAGATCTCAGAATCCCACAGCTTAGGGACTTTTAGGCTTCATTAGATAGATATGGCTGATTTTTGACTCAGTCTCCAGGTCCCCTCCTCACTGTTCCTTGGAGGATGGATGATGGAGATAAAAGTTCCAGGCTTGCTAGGCATGATGGAAGATTTTTGAAAAAGAAGAGGAGGCTGGAGAGAAGGCTCAGCAGTTAAGAGCACTGGCTGCTCTTGCAGAAGACCCGTGTTTGATTCCCAGAACCTATATGGTGACTGGCAATGTCTGCAACTCCAGTTCCAGGGGTCCGATGCCCTCTTCTGACCTCCTCAGGCATCATACAGCACAGGTGCACTTACACACATTTAGGCAATACACTCATACACATAAAATAAAAATATAAGAAATTAAAATAAGAGGAAACTAGAACTATAAACTTCTCTGTTAAGCAGGGCATGGTGGTACATACCTTTAATCCTAGCAGATCTCTGTGAGTTCAAGGCCAGCCTGGTCTACAGAGTGAGTTCCATGCCAGCTAAGGCTACATAGCAAGATCCTATCTCAAAACAAGCAAGCAAGCAAACAAACATGTGACAGGATTCTAACCATGACTTGATCTTTCCAGTAACCAGCCCCATTCCAAGGTTTCACCAAGAGTCACCTCATTAGAACCAAACACAGTGTGGTCACCCAATTCCAAGTAATTTGGAGCTCTGTGTCAGGACCTGAGTTAAAGACCAAATATTAGAACAGAAAACATAACTACTTTCCTACCCTCATCACTGAAGAAATTACAAGGGTTTTAGGAACTGCCAGACCTAAGGGCAGAGACCGTATTTTAAGTGTGTTGTACTGACAAGCAGATGCTGATCTTCCCTCCCTTTTCTGGCTCCTCCAGGTGGCTTTGTGGCTCATGTAGAAAGCACCTGTCTGCTGGATGACAATGGGACTCCAAAGGACTTCACATACTGTGTCTCCTTCAACAAAGATCTGCTGTCCTGCTGGGATCCAGAGGAAGGACAAATAGTCCCTTGTGAATTTGGGACACTGTATATGTTGGCCAAATTAATTTCGGATAACCTTAACCAAAATGACAACCTGCTTCAGCGTTTGAGGAATGGGCTCCAGGATTGTGCCACACACACCCAGCCCTTCTGGGGGTCACTGACCCACAGAACACGTAAGGAGAGAGGATGCAGAGGGCTTCTAGGGAAGCACAGTCAGGACAGCAGGGAAATGCCTCAGCTGTCAAGAGGGTTGACATCTGAGTAGGAGGGAAGCAGAAAGTGTGTGGTCCTGGAATACAGAAGGGTGCTGAGCATCAACAGGAACAGGGTGGAGCAGGTATACAGAAGATGTGGCATTAAGATAATAAGCAGAAGTCAGGGTCTCACTAAATTGCCCAAGTTGGCCATGAACTCACTCTGTAGCCCAGGCAGACCTTGTGCTTGTCATCGTCCTGCCTCAGACTCTCAGTTTTCTGGGATTACAGCTTGGGTCACCAGCCTCCCTTGCTCCCCGTTCTTTATCTTGAATTTTGATATTCTGTGTTTGGAGCGGGCCTCAGGGATGGGGATATTTGCAAATGTTTCCAGGGATTCTGATGTAGTCTGATGTCCTCTCTCTCTCTCTCTCTCTCTCTCGCTCTCGCTCTCGCTCTTGCTCTCACTCTCTCTGAATCCTTTGCACTGAGAATGATTTAAAGCTTGTAAAAGTCGACCTTGAAGATCTCCATAGGGCAGAGCACTGTGTCTGAAAGTTTCTGAATCACGCTTCTCAGAATTACCAGGTCAAGGTGCTTATTAAAGTGCAAGACTCTGGGTACCACTTGATACAGGGAGAAACTGGGGATGAAGTCTAGGGAATCTGTATTTTAACATAATTTCTTGTATTTTAAATTAAGATTTAATTTAAAGTATTCAGGTGGCAACAAACAGGAGAGTCACCCAAGAGAGTAAACTAGTAAAAAATGGCTGTTTTAATAATCTCATTACCAGGCGCAGTGGTGCACACACTTGTAATCCCAGCACCTGGGAGGTAGAGGCAAGAGATCAGGAGTCAAAGTTATCCTCAGTGAAGTGGAGGCCAGCCTGGGCTACTTGGGATCCCGTCTCAAAAATCAACCAACCAGCCAGGTGTGGTGGTGCACGCCTTTAATCTCAGCACTCAGGAGGCAGAGGCAGGCAGGTCTCTGTAAGACTGAGGCCAGCCTAGTCTATATAGGTGAGCTGGGGTTGCAGGAAGACCCTGTCTCAAAACAAACAAATCTGAACAAACAGACAAACAAACCAAAATCAAAAAAAAAAAAAGAAAGAAAAAACAAGTCTCATCAACTTGAACTATGTAATTTCAAATTTAAGAAGAGTTAGGTTTTTTCTTTAAACTATTCAAGGAGAAAAGCTTCATTTAGCAAATTAATTTTCTATCAATAAACAAAATTCGTAGAATATTTTTTCTGTCTTTCCAAATCCCACTTGTAATTTTTCTTTAAAGAGTAGTTTTTTTTAATTTTAAATATGTATGAGTGTTTTGCCACATGTGTTCCTGATACTCACAGAGGTCAGAAGATGGTGCTGGATTCCATGGAATTGGAGTTAACAGTGGTTGGGCTGCCAAGTGGGTGCTAGAAACTGAACCCATGTCCTCTGCAAGAGCAGCGAGTGCTCTTAACCACTGAGCCATCTTCCCATGGTTGCAGACTTGCGTGGCCTTGTGCTGTGTGCGCTCAAGTTAGTGTATGTGTATAAACACAGAGGCTAGCCAGACAACTTGTAGCCCAGACCCAGCATTTTCCAACTGGGAAGCAGGACTGTGTTCTACTTCTTTGTCAAGTGGTGGTTGGCAAAACTTACGATAGCGGCTGGTATGATGGCTCAGCGGTTAAGAGCATTGGCTGCTCTTACAGAGGACACGGGTTTAATTTGCAACACCCACCTGGTGGCTAACAACCGTCTGTAACTCCAGTTCCAGGGACCCTGACAGCTTCCCTCTTCTGTGGACACAGGCATGCGTGTGGTGCACTCACATACATGCAGGCAAACACTCATACACATTAAAAAAATAAATAAAAATTAAAAAATCGATGAAGAGTTGAAAGGGGCAGGAAAAAGCTAGACACCCACCTTCCTTTCTGATCATGTTTTCTCCTCCTGATCAGGACCACCATCTGTGCGAGTAGCCCAAACCACTCCTTTTAACACAAGGGAGCCCGTGATGCTTGCTTGCTATGTATGGGGCTTCTATCCGGCGGACGTGACCATCACATGGATGAGGAACGGACACCTCATCGCTCCCCACAGCAGCACTGAGAAGACCGCCCAGCCCAATGGAGACTGGACATATCAGACTGTCTCCTACCTGGCTTTGACCCCCACCTATGGGGACATCTACACCTGTGTGGTGCAGCACAGTGGGACTCCGGAGCCCGTCCGTCAGAACTGGAGTGAGTACAGTGGAGATGGGACGGTGGTGGGTGGAAAGGAACAGCCCAGGGGAGTAAGGTCCGGACGGATGTGGTGGAGAGGGAGATGCTGGTGATGGGGATCGAGGAGCCTGTGGCAGGTTTGTGACGCAGATAAGGTAGCGGGATGGAAGGGGGAAGAGCTGCTTTGCAGCTGTTGGGTGCGTCTGTGTCTGTTGGGGGGAGGGAGGGGAGCACGACTCCCCCCCCCAAAGACAGGATAGGTTGATGACTGCATTTTCAGAACAAAACATTGGAAATCACTTTTAGTTTCTTCATATTTAGCTATTGTGTTATTGGGTCAGCAATGTGAGTTGAAAAAATAATGAAGCTGGGCGTGGTGGCGCACGCCTTGGATCCCAGCACTGGGGAGGCAGAGGCAGGCGGATCTCTGAGTTCAAGGCCGGCCTGGTCTACGAAGTGAGTTCCAGGACAGCTGGGGCTACAGGGAGAGCCTGTCTCAAAAATGACTAAAAAAAAAATTTGAAGAAAAAGGGGCTTGCTCTTGGTGTGGGGGCTGCGCTGAATTCGGGCTGTGCTCTCACGGAGAACCCAGTACTACAGTCATGGCTGCTAGACGTGTTTAGGGGCTAATACATGAACTAGCTGACCCCGTTTGGACCCCAGGACCGGGAGTAGTTAAAAGTAAAGGGAGAAGCTGAGCAAAGAGATCTTCGGGGAAGAAACCAGGAAGAGGAAGGTGACTAGGGAGGGCCGGGGAACAGGAGCCCAATCTGGCCAGGTCTCCCCTGTGGAGGGTTGTGTCTGATACCCGTTCTCGTGGGTGACTGGAAGGGGGATGGGAAACACCCACTACTACCCGGAAGGCAGCTCTCACATCCCCTTGAGCTTTCCAGGACAGACCTCCTTTACGGGGTGCACAAGGAGATTCATTGGTGGACGAGTGCTCATTCGGTCTTGGGGAAAGAATCCAAGTGTGGGACGTGATCCAGAGTAGGACTAGCTCCAGGAGCTGGGATGGGGGCGGGACGGAGGCAATAATGAAGGGGGACATGGGAAATATGGTTGTGGAAGACACCTGTTGTGATAACTCATAACACGGGACGCAGGAGGAACCGAGGAGGTTAGGAACCGAGGAAAGGCGTGTTAATAGGGGGCCGTGTGGGGGTGAACATTACCACCACGGAAGCGAGGAACTCCGGATGCTGGGGAGGTGCCCTGGGGGTGGAGGAAGGACAGAGAATGCTGTGAGTCCCGACCGCATGAGAGAGGAAGTCGAATCTGGGGTGGTAACTCTGGGAACGTAGCTTCCCCACACTGCTGTGGAAGTGGATGGTAGAAGTAAGAACAGCTGTTTCCTTGGGAGTGGGTTGCTGCTGGCCAGACCCTTGGGCTGGGATAAAGACCTTTGAGGGGCAGGTTGTAATAAGTTGAGTTGCTCTGAGTTTGAGTTCTAGAGGTCAGTTCTAAAATATTCCCCCACTTTTTTTTTCAGCACCTGGGTTGTCCCCAGTACAGACAGTGAAGGTTTCTGTGTCTGCAGTCACCCTAGGCCTGGGCTTCATCGTCTTCTGTATTGGTTTGAGGAGGTGGCGGAAGGCTCGGAACTCCAGTGAGTGACCCCCTTGAGCCATTCCTTCCCTGTTTCTTCACCCAGTCTTTGCTGACTTTCTGTCTGTGATTGATGTTCATTCCCACCCCATTTGTTGTGACTAATGCAAGATTACATCATCCACAAAGAATTGCATAATAAAGTATCTTTAATTATCTTTTTCTCCTAGGCTACATCCCTCTCCCTGGATCCAGTTACCCAGAAGGTAACATCCCTGTTGGTCTGTGTGTCACTGGTCCTTCAGAGGGGTAGGGTGTTGTGTTTGGTTGATGGTGCTTATGACAGGGGTGAGCTACCATGAAGATGTAACAAAGGCATCTGTGGTTAGGACTGGGAGGAGTAAAAGGGGAAGAAAGGAGGCTGAACCTCCCATTCCACCCACCAGGACACCTACGGGGGCTGAAGATAGGAAGGCGTTCCCTAGTTGTTGGTAGTTCGGGGTTTTTTTTTATTTTGGAGACAGGGCTTCGCTATGTAGCCCTGGCTGGCCCAGAACTCACAGAGATCTGCCTGCCTCTGCTTCCCAGGTCCTGGCATTAAAGGCATTCACCACTCTGCCTGGTCAAAGATTTATTTTTATTGTTTTTATTTATGTGTATATGTTTGTGTGTGGGTATGTGCATGTGAGTGCAGTGCCTGCAGTAACCAGCAGCAGGTGTCAGATCCCCCTGGAGCTGGAGTTACAGGTGGCTGTTAGCTACTATGTAGGTGCTAGGAACTGAACTCAGGTCCTCTGGAAGAGCAGTAAGTACTCTTAACCACTGAGATGTCTCTCCAGCCCCGTGGCCACATTCCCTGGTGTCTTCAATATCACTATGTGAAGATCTCTGTTATAGGACAGCTATGGAGGCCAGTGATGGGTTATTTGGGTTATTATCACATCATGTACTTTCTCTTTCTCCTTCAGGACGACACTAGAGAGCAGAACCCAACAACTTCCAGTGACGAGGAGATTCAAACTCTTAAGGATGCCTCCATGCTCCCCAACATCTTCTGTATACCCCTATTTTCTTAAAGTTCCTCTACCCAGTTCTTTGAATTTTCCAGTTCCTGTCCCCTCATGTAAATATAAGCAGTTTAGGTGACTCATTTTTGGAGATATTCTGCAGTGAAATTGTCCAGGGCTATACTTCTGGGGTGAACATAATATGAGAAAGGGGTTCAAGGCCCCCCTGAAGGCCCTGTCGTTTTACAGAGCAAGTCACTGATGCTTACTCTTAAAAAAATAAACTGGTGGAATTACTGGTTTTCTACGTGTTTTTCTGGGTCCTTGGGGGAAGGGACCCAGCAGAATGCATCTGAAGTTGAGCTCCTGTGATGTAGCCGGTGACACCTCCCACTTCATCTAGACATAACAGAACTGGAGGCAGTTTTTGAAATTATAATTCATAAGAAATTAAGCTGTAGTGAGATGGAGTTACCTTGTGAGGGAGAGGAAGAGGTCTAACAGTTTACACATCTCATGGGGGGGTCGTTCTTTGTGTGTGTGTGTGTGTGTGTGTGTGTGTGTGTGTGTGTGTGTGTCAGAGGACAATTTGCAGGAGTAAGTTCTCTCTTATCATGTGGGTCCTGGGAATGGAACTCAGGTTGTCAGTCTTGGTTGTAGATACTTTTACACATTGAGCCATCTTGTCAGCCCATAAGGGGCCTTAGGAAGAGTAAATGAATTCAAACCTGTAAAGAGCCAAGAACACACCCAGCATAGAGCGAGCCCACACGGGTGGCCTTAGTTGTTATCAGATATTCAATATTTAGGTTATGTTTTCCATAGCGTAAGTAGGGAAGGAAACACAGCTCTGGGGCTCCACACTGGGCCAGGCACTTTACACTTGTGTTGAGTTCTTTCCTCACAATGACTCGTTAGGAACTGACTGCTCGATTCCCCCGTCATACACCATGGAAGTAAGGAGGACAGAGGACTCAAGTCACTTACCAGAGGCCAAAGAACAAATTCTATCTGGTGTGTGTGTTACCCAATTTAGAAGTCAGCAGATTATTCTGAAAACCCTCCTGTGGATCAGCCCATCTGTTTAGAAGGTCACCCTTCATTCCTTTCCATTCAAAACCCAAGGGACATCCAGGTTGGGCTGCACCCTGTAGAGGGGAGGGGACCTACTGGTGATTTTATTTTCTAGTGGAGACACCTACTGGACTTAGAAAGCTGGTTTATGGAACTTTTTTTGGAATTAGTGTTGAAGTCAACTGCTGGCAAGAAAAAGAAATAAAGATAAATTCGAAAGTCAATTGACCCAACAGGATTGTGGAGGGAGGGTTACGGGTTTGGGACAAATATTTGTATGTGGGCATCTGCACAGGAACTCTTAAGACTAGGAATTCTTGAGTTGGGAGAAGGGATCAGAAGATGGACTATGAACTCTCACCAAGGTAGGTGAGGGTAGGTAGGTGGTGTGGTCATGGGGCCGCCTGTCCCTAGCCTGCTTCTATGCTTAAGGGGCCAGAAGAGTGAGGGGTCTCCTCATCATACAAACTTGATGTCCAAAGCAGTTGCCCACCATTCTTCTCAGAAGATGTATGTGATTAGGGCGTCTCCTCAGGGAAAAGATTATGGAAGAAGTCCATGGGAGCAGAAAGTACTCATTAATTCAAATGTTTCTTCTCTGGGCAGGGCTGGTGCTGGACAGGAAGAAGCAGAGGGATGTGTGTGGGGGAGGTGCTCAGTGAGGGTAGGATCTGAAATTAATTTGCAAAGTTCAAGTTTCCTTCCTTCCTCCTTTCCTCTCTCCTTCCCTCCCTCCCTCTCCTTCCTTCCTTCCTCTCTTCCTCCCTCCCTCCTTCCCTCCTTCTTTCCTTCCTTCCCTCCCTTCCTCCCTCCCTCCTCCCTCCCTTCCTCCTCCCTCCCTCCCTCTCTCCCTCCCTTCCTCTCTTCCTCCCCTCCCTCCTTGCCTTCTTTCCTTCTTTCCTTCCTTCCCTCCCTTTCTCTCTCTCTCTCTCTCTCTCTCTCTCCTCTTTCTTTCTTGAAGCATACATCCTAATGGGAGTGAGGCGTTTTCTCAGTATGGTGTTGATTTGTATTTCTCTAGTGGTCGGTGACACTGGGCGTCTTTCCATGTTGTTGGCATTTTGTGCATCATCATTGGAACTATGTCTGGTGAAATTATTTGGCCACTTTTAAATTGCTTGCTGTTATTGAGCTGTAGAAACTCCTTATATATTCAGGATATACTCTTCACCAGTTATATGGTTTACAAATACTAGAAACTGGCCAACTTGTATAGCGTGATCTTAGAACGTTTTCTCCAGAGTCTCTTACTGGTTTTAATGGTCTGTTATTCCAACCCCTTCTCTCCTTTTCTAAGTAGATAATATTATTTTCAAATACTGAGAGTTTTTCTCCATTCCTTCTAATTCCTAAACTTATCAGTTAGTTTTATTTTTCCATATTATCCACTAGCCTCTCCAGTGCTGTGTTTAGCAGTAGGGTAATAATGAATAACTTAGTATCATTTTTTTTCGTTTTTGAATCTTATGCGTCCTGGGCTGGTCTTGAACTTGTTGTGTAGCCTGGAATGACTTTAAATTCTAGAGCTTCCTGCCTCTAAGTACTGAGTACTAGGATTACGGTATGTACCTCCATGCCTGGCTTGTGCGGTGCTGGGGATTGAACCGAGGGCTTCGTGTACGCTAGGCCAGCACTCTGCCAACTGAGCCATAACTCAGCCCCCTGGGAATCAGTTTTTTTTTTTCAATTTTCTCTGTTAAGTTCAAAATTTCCTGCAGCTTTAAAAAAATTAATGTATCGAGATATTATGGATTCATATGAAATTGTAAAAACCAATTTGAATAGTTCCTGTGTACTGTGCACCCAACTTCTAAAAGCACCATTGTGTTGAACTAGGGTACAAATATCACAGTCAAGGGACACAATGACAGTCAAGCCATAACTCAGCCCCCTGGGAATCAGTTTTTTTTTTTCAATTTTCTCTGTTAAGTTCAAAATTTCCTGCAGCTTTAAAAAAATTAATGTATCGAGATATTATGGATTCATATGAAATTGTAAAAACCAATTTGAATAGTTCCTGTGTACTGTGCACCCAACTTCTAACAGCACCATCGTGTTGAACTAGGGTACAAATATCACAGTCAAGGGACACAATGACAGTCAAGATCCGAAACATTCCTAAGGTCAAGAGGACTTTTCACACTGCCCTCTTCCTATCACACACCTCCCTACACCACACACCTCCCTACACCACACACCCTCCTTAAAGTGCAGCAGTTGCTAATGCGTTCCCCATTTCTATAATGTTATCGTTTCAAGACAAAAGAATTCTAAAATGGAAACCTGCATGTAACTTCAGAATTGGTTTGTTTCTCTCAGAGTAGTTCTTCAAGAATCGCACAAGGTTGTTGCATATGTCAATGATTGTATTCTTTACATTTCTTTATTTTGTGTGTGTGTGTGTGTTCATGCACATGCATGTGTGAGTACCATGCCACACAATGTATGTGGAGGTAAGTGAACAACTTGTAGGAGCTGGTACTCTCCTTCTACCAGTGGGGCCTGGATGTCGGACTCAGGTCATCAGGCTTGGTGGGAAATACCGTTATCCACTGAGCCATCTTATTGCTGATCCCACTCTGTGTTAGGCCTATGTCCCAGTTAGTTTAGCTATGCACCCAGTGAAGACTTTTGGGCTATTTTCATGTTCTTGAAGAACATGAACAAAGATGCTAAACTTGGGCTGTGGAGATGGCTCAGCAGTTGCTCTAGCAGAGGACCTGAGTTCAATTCCTAACACCCATATTGGGCGGCTCACATCTGCCTGTAACTCCAGCTCCAAGGGGATCCAATGCCTCTGGCCTCCGTGGGCACTTGTAATTGTGTGCACGTGTCCACACATACACATAATTAAGAAAAACTTTTAAAAAAGTTACTGGACAGAATTGCTTTTTGCTCTGGAAAAAAACGTGTTGTTGAATTCTTGTATACCCCTGCCATCCAGTTCTATGAATCATTGGCAAGAGTTATGTTGAAATCTTCAATTATAACTGCGGGGTTAGCTATTTGTTCAATAGTGTGCTGATTATTTTTTCCAACTTGACACAGATAAAACACATGCGGGAAGAGGGACCTGAACTGAAGCATTTCCTCCTTTAGACTGACCTGTGGGCATGTCTGTGGGGCATTTTCTTAATTGATGTAGGCGGGCCCAGGCCACTGTGGGCAGTGCCATTCCTGTGTGGGTGGGCCTCAGCTATCTAAGAAAGGTAGCTGAGCAAACCAAGGGGAAGCAAGCCAGTCAGTAGCGTTCACCATGGTCTCTGCTTCAGCTCCTGCCTTCAGTTTCCACCCTTGAGCTCCTGAGGTTCTGGCTTTCCTTGACGGTGGATTGTAACCCTATAAATCAAATAAACCCTTTTCTCCCAAGTTACTTTTGGTCACTGTTTATCACAACAACAGAAACCAAACTAGACTACGTATTTTTTATTTATTTATTTTTGGTCTTATTGTGACAGGGTCTCCCTGCAGCCCCAGCTGGCCTGGAATTCGCTATGTAGACCAGGCTGGCCTTGAACTCACAGAGATCCATCTGTCTCTGCCTTCCAGATACTTGGATTAAGGGTGTGTGCCACCTACGATGCTCAGCATTACCCACGATTTAGAAAAATATTTTTTAATTATTTTTAACTATGTGTATTTTTGTGTATCTGTGTGTGGGTATGTGCATGTGAGTGTGGGTGCCTACAGAGGTCAGAAGATGGCATTGGATTCCCTGAAGCTGGAGTTACAGGTAGTTGTGTGCTGCCTGGCATGGTTGCTGGGAACTGAACTCAGGTCCTGTGTAAGAGCAGTATGTGTTTCTAACCACTGAGCAATCTGCCTAGTCCTATTATCCAAGATTTTTAGAAAAAGATGAAACATGAATAGATCTTGAAATTTAAGAAATAGTTTTCTGTGATTTATTGCTTATTTTCCTTTTCTTAAAAAGATTTATTTTAATTAATTTATACACTTTATTTTATGTATATGAATGTTCACCTCTGTATTAGGGTTCTCCAAAGAAAGAGAACCAGTAGAATGAATATATATGTATAGAGATTTATCAGCTTAGCTCACAGGATAGAGTCCAAGTAGTCCAACAACAGCTGCACCACACTGGAGAGGCTGAGACTCCATAGTCGCTCAGTCCACGAGGCTGGATGTTTTAGTAATTCCAATGTGGCACTGAAGGTCTGACGAATTCCAAAAGATCAGCTAGTCTTCAGTCTACAG
>NW_008328096.1:157930-161187 GCF_000622305.1 Nannospalax galili
CCCACATTTAGGGTGTGTCTTCCAGCTTCAGATGATCCAGTCAAGATCTCTTTCATTTCAGTTAATCCCAGATCCAGTCAAGTTGACACCCAGGATTAGCCATCACAGCCTCCATGTATGTACGTGTACCACAGGCATGCCTGGTACTGGAAAAGGCCAGAAGAGGGTGTTGGATACCCCAGAACTGGAGTTACAGTCAGTTGTGGGCCACCATGTGGGTGCTAAGAACCAAACCCAGGTCCTCTGCAAAAGGTGCTCGTAGCTACTGAGCCATCTCTCCAGCCGCTATTTTATTTTTATTTATGTGTATATGTGTGTCTGTGCATGTGAGTTTGGGTGTTTGCAGGAGGGCAGACACCCTGTGGAGCTGGAGTCACAGGCATTTGTGAGGGGCCTCATGCGAGTGCTGGGAACCCAACTGAGGTCCTCTCCAAGAGTAGCAAGTGCTCGTGACAGCTGTGCCATCTCTCTAAGCCCCACGCTTGGCTTTTCTTTAATGTGGGTTCGAAGGACCAAACTCAGACTAAGTTATGGATGGAGCCATCTCTCTTGAGATACTTTTTGAAGTGGGACACCCTTGCCTTCCTCTGACAGCCCAGCTGATCATCCTGTAGTTCCGTGTTTACTGTTGGCTTTGTTCAGTTAATTTTTAACACAGGGCATTGTATTCGCTTTATAAGACGCATAGACATAAAATCCACTTATCTTGAATTTCCTCGTTTTTTGTAATAAAAAGTCCTCTGTATAAAGAGCTGGGCAGACCTGTTCTTCATTTTCCTTTTGGGCTCAGAAAGCCAGTTTCTGTTTGTATTAACCTCTCATTGCTTTTAGCTCACTATTTCACGGTCTCTGGGCTTATCTTTATTATTTCCTTCCTTCTTTGGGCTTGCTCTGTTCCTCTTCACCTAACTTACTTTTTGTTTGTATTTCTTGATAAGTGTATTTAAAGGTAAAAATTTCCCTCTAAGTTCTGCTTGACCATATCTACAACATTTTTCTTTCATTCCTTTTCTAGCACAAGTCCCAAGTTTTTGCTAAATTACATTCAAGGGGAACAAAATTATACAAAATTTTCATATGTAGTGTATTTTTTTTTGTCTTTTTGAGACAGGGTCTCCCTGTAGCCCCAGCTGTCCTGGAACTATGTAGATCAGGCTGGCCTTGAACTCACAGAGATCCACCTGCCTCTGCCTCCCGAGTGCTGGGATTAAAGACGTGCGCCACCACGCCTGGCCTGTGTTCATTTTTATTTACTTCTAAGTATTGGATCGAGTTTTAACTCAAAGATCATGGTGTTTTAGGCCTTTTGCTTTGACATAATTTCAGACTTGTAGAAAAAAATTCAATACAAAGCAATCTTGGGTTAGAGGGTGTAGCTCTGCGGAAGGGCACCCCAGGAAAGGTGCTGGGCTCAATCCCCAACATCACATACACAAAAATCTTATGTATAGTTTGAAGTTCAAATTTTTTATTACTCACCTGCTTGGTTCCTTTTTCTATCCCGCTTCCTGATATTTTTTCCTAACCATTTCAGAGCCACTTGTGGAATTCATACCCCGTTGCTGCTAAATGTTTCCGTGTTTCCCAAGAACACGGGTGCTCTCCACACGAGCACAGGAAAATGGTCAGGAAATTCAACCTGCATGTATTACTATGGTACAATACACCATACATATTCAGATTTCATATACAATCTCAATAAAAATTCTGCGTGTGTGTATGTATGAGTGTGGCGTATATGTGTGCTGTGTATAACCGTTATGTGATGGCAAAGGCCAGAGGAAGGTGGCAGGTACCCTTCTCTACCAATCTCCACCCAGGCCTTTCATGGCAGGGTCTTTCCTTAAACCTGGAGGTCATATTTTGGGGGGCTAGGTTGGAAGCCAGCAAATCCAAGCGACCTCCTCCAGCAGGCCTGCATGAGATGCCCAGCTTATCACAGGAGTGCTAGATCCAAACTCCTGTTCTCATGCATCCACAGCCAGAACACTTAACCTCGGAACCATCTCTCTAGCCCCTCAAAGATTCTTACTTCCTCTCTGCTTTCTAATCTGTCCTTTCAGCCCAGAATCTTGCATTTCAGTAAGTTCTCATGTCTCTGTGCTAAATTCCAATCTGGGAGAGTATCAGGAATTTTTTCTATTATTTATTTATTTATTTATTATCTATCATCTATCTATCTATCTACTTATTATTTTTATGCTCTTGCCTGCTTGTAAGTGCACCACATCCATGTAATACCTAAGGAGGCCAGTTAGCGATGGTTGCTAGCTGCCATGTGGGTGTGGGGAACACGACCCTGGTCCTTTACAAGAACAGCCAGTGCTCTTAACCACCGAGCTTTCTCTCTAGCCCCTATCAGTTTATTTTTTATTGAAGCTTTATTAATAAACTTAAAGTTAGATAGTTTTACGGTGTTGAACTTTAAGATCTCCATTTTCGTTCCTCTTTTTCATACTGGAGATCAGACTCGGAGCCTTCTGCATGCTAGGTAACCCTTCTACACGGTGTTAGTTGCTCTCTGTGGCTGAGATAAAATACCACGACCAAAAGCTACTTAAGGAAGAGAGTTTGTTTTGGTATACGGTTCCAGAGTGTTAAGAGTCCACTATGCCGGGGAAAGGCGCGGTGTGCAGGCAGGAACAGAAAGCTGGCTGGTTACATTTTCATCTACAAACAAGAAGCAGAGGTGCACACAGGAAATGGGGCCGGGTTACAAACCCTTAAGGCTCAGTCTGAGTAATGTACTTTCTCCAGTAAGGCTGGACCTCCTAAAGGCACCTCCTGTAGCCCAAGCTGACTTTGAACTTGCTACTGTAGCCAAGGATGACCTAGAACTCCCCATCCTTCTGCCTTTACCTCCCAAGTGCTGGGATTACAGCTCTTCACCACCAGGCCCAGTTTTTAATCTTATTTTGACACAGGGTCTCACTGGGGAGGTCACCTGGATTGGTGCCAGGTGTGAGCTGGGGCCCGTGGTGTCCAATCAGCTGCCTCTTCAGGTGGCTGATGGTGAATTCTTCTTGGAGCCTGGAACTCCTTTTGGTTTGGCTGATGGCCCATGCATTCACCCTGAGCTGGCTTGTTGGGCGTTCTCCTTTGTTTTCAGAACATTTGCTTGTCCGTTAACATGCAACCTCTTGTTTCCTGCTACTCATCCAACAGCTGATTCTGCATTTATTTCCGTGATATCTTTTTGCTTATTACATCCTTGCCCTCTTTTAGTAAAAGACTTCTATAAGCAACTGCTCATAAAG
>NW_008328096.1:163589-167850 GCF_000622305.1 Nannospalax galili
ATGAAAACATTAAGGGGATTGAAAAACTTTTTTTTTTTTTTTTTTTTTTTTATTTTTAAGATTTTTTTTTTCTTTATTGCTAACTATACACATGTTCTGGGTCCAGTCTGCCATCACTGGTCCCAAGAGCAAAACTTCTGTTCAGCCTTTGTTACTGGACACTCTTTCTTCTGTTTCCTTAATCCTCCAAAAGAAAAAAAAACAACCATGGGGCCAGAGAGATGCTCCGCAGTTAAGAGCACTGGCTGCTTTTGCGGAAGACCCAGGATCAGTGCCCAGCACCCACATCAGATAGCTCACAACTGTCTAACTCCAGCCCCAGGGGACCCAGTGTCCTCTCCTGGCCTCTGTGGGCACTGCATACATGTGGTACATATACAGACAAGTAGCACACACATACACACCCATAAATAAAAATTTCAAAAATATTTAAAAAAGCAACAAGTTCCTAGCTCTCTCAGCTCCTCAGGGAACCAGATGTCTTTTATCACTGAGCTAACATATAAAGATGTTTGGCTGTCTCCCTCTGCTAAGATAAGTTTACTAGCCAAGGTCATTTGCTAGTTTGTTAAAATATAACATTCTGTAACTTCTCTCTTGTGAGATGAAGGAAAAATGTGGAAAGTGTCCTTTTAAGCATTCAAATAACAACGAAGCCTTAGACCCACCCACAACAGAAAAAACTTTATAGTTTAACAAATATATGTTGCATTATGCCATGAATGCTATTTAGATTCCACTCTCATTAATAAGTTGGTAGATTTGTTAGTTATGTCACTTTGTCTCATATTGGGGAAGGAATTTTTCTATGATAAAAATTTTGTCCTAAAGTAGTTTAAAAGGAAAGGCAAGGACAAAACTAAAATGCTAAAGTATATCACAAAAATGTTTATGAAAGATAAAACTTACATATTGTATCATGGGGCTGGAGAGTCAGCTCAGCAAAGATTGTTCATAGGTTTTGTTAAGGGCCTGGGTTGGGTTCCTATAACTCCAGTTCCAGGGGATCTGACATCGTCTTTGGGCCTCTACAGGGATCTGCATGCACATGGTACACAACCAAATAATCACAAACACGGTGTTAGTTGCTCTCTGTGGCTGAGATAAAATGCCACGACCAAAAGCTACTTAAGGAAGAGAGTTTGTTTTGGTTTACGGTTCCAGGGTGTTAAGAGTCCACTATGCCGGGGAAAGGCGCGGTGTGCAGGCAGGAACAGTGTGTTAGTTGCTTTCTGTGGCTGAGATAAAATACCACGACCAAAAGCTACTTAAGGAAGAGAGTTTGTTTTGGTATACGGTTCCAGAGTGTTAAGAGTCCACTATGCCGGGGAAAGGCGCGGTGTGCAGGCAGGAACAGAAAGCTGGCTGGTTACATTTTCATCTACAAACAAGAAGCAGAGGTGCACACAGGAAATGGGGCCGGGTTACAAACCCTTAAGGCTCAGTCTGAGTAATGTACTTTCTCCAGTAAGGCTGGACCTCCTAAAGGCACCTCCTGTAGCCCAAGCTGACTTTGAACTTGCTACTGTAGCCAAGGATGACCTAGAACTCCCCATCCTTCTGCCTTTACCTCCCAAGTGCTGGGATTACAGCTCTTCACCACCAGGCCCAGTTTTTAATCTTATTTTGACACAGGGTCTCACTGGGGAGGTCACCTGGATTGGTGCCAGGTGTGAGCTGGGGCCCGTGGTGTCCAATCAGCTGCCTCTTCAGGTGGCTGATGGTGAATTCTTCTTGGAGCCTGGAACTCCTTTTGGTTTGGCTGATGGCCCATGCATTCACCCTGAGCTGGCTTGTTGGGCGTTCTCCTTTGTTTTCAGAACATTTGCTTGTCTGTTAACATGCAACCTCTTGTTTCCTGCTACTCATCCAACAGCTGATTCTGCATTTATTTCCGTGATATCTTTTTGCTTATTACATCCTTGCCCTCTTTTAGTATAAGACTTCTATAAGCAACTGCTCATAAAGACACCAGGGGTTTATGATCTCACTGACCCATCCCTGGGTTAGAAGGAATTTTATTTGGCTCAGTGGGGAAGGCATATGAGGGGTGATTGCCCAGTGTCTTGAGCCCCTTTATGTAAATGTACAGAATAAATCCAACTACAATGGGAGACCCTAGGGAGCTGCTCTGATGAGCAACACATAAATCAAAACACGGATCCCACTAGCTGGCATAGAGGGTTGTGATTTTCAGGAAAAAATGGGAGACGGAGATTGGATAAAAGGGGGAATGGTTGGGGAAAAATTTTTGGTACTCCAGGCAATTTTATGTTTGATAATAATGTTAATTCCTAAGTATTTTAAAAAGAGGGAGGGTCTGTTTGATATTCCTAAACTGTTTATCTTCCGTGCTAAAGTAGAAGTCCTAGGCCATAAAACTAATGATGATAAACAGGCAGTTTGCTGGACTTTAAATCCATCTAAGAAATGACAAAACTGTCACCTTACAAGAGATTAAGAAAAAAAAGTTCTGAAAATTATATCAGAATTTTAAAAAGATCATAAAGGACACATTGATAAAACGAATAAACAATAATTAGTAAGAATCATTAATAAAAATCAGTAAGATTAATAAAATATTTTAGATTAGGGCTGGAGAGAGGCTCAGTGGTTAAGAGCCCTGCTGCTCCTGCTAAAGACCAGGTTTCGGTTCCCAGCACCCACATGGTGGCTGACAACAATCTGTAGCTCCAGTTCCAGGGGATCCAACGCCCTCTTCTGGTCTCCACGGACATTGCATGACACAAGTACACTTGCAGGCAATATACTCATACACATAAAGAATAAAATAATAATAAATAAAATATTATAAAAGATTGTTTCAGCACTAAAGATAAATTCTGAAGCCTCTAAGCGTTCTCAGCCCTTTATTCTAATCTCGATCTTTGCCTCTTGTGCCAGAAAAACTTCAGCTTTTCCCTGTGTCCCCTCTCTGTTCTCTTCTCCAAGTAAAGCAAAATTCTACATCATAGAAAAAGATTGGAGGCTGGAGAGATGGCTTAGTGGTTAAAAAATACTTGCTGCAGATTTGCAAAAGAAATAACTAATATCTAACATCAAAAGTTTCAATTGTTAAAATATGCTTCACTAAATGTTCAGAAATTTTCTGAGCTGCTTTTTTGCAAGGCAAACTTAAAATGTAAAATTTTTTGAGAAAGTCTCATGTAGCCCAGGCTGACTCAAAGTCACCATGTAACCAAGGATGACCTTGAACTCCTGATTCTCCTGCCTCCACCTCTTGACTGCCTGGATAACAGGTGTGCAACACCACACCTAATTTTATGTGGTGCTCAGGGCCCTGAGCATGCTAGGCAAGCATTCTGTCAACTGAGCCACATCCCCAGGCTTTAAGATGAAAATTTAAAGGACTAAAATAATTAAAGGTTTGGGAGCTGGAGAAATGGCTCAGCAGTAAAGAACACTGGCTACTCTTGGAGAGGACCTGGGTTCGATTTCCAACACCCTCATGACAGCTAACAACTGTTTGTAACTCCAGTTCCTGGGGGAACTGGACCCCTTTTTCTGACCTCTGTGGGCATTGCATGGCGTGGGTGCACTCACATACATGCGGGCAATATACTCATACACATCAAAAATAAAAATAATAAATAAATAAAGGTTTAGTCTATGTGTGGAGACACTTTTCCATGGCTTTGGGGTTTTGTCACATAAAATCGTCATATACTTTGTCAACATTAAGATTACCATTTTTTCTACTTACAAAATAAAGTCACTAAACATTAATTAGTTGCTAATAGATAATATATTCTATTATAAGCA
Organism: Nannospalax galili; assembly: GCF_000622305.1. Lineage (NCBI taxonomy): Eukaryota > Metazoa > Chordata > Mammalia > Rodentia > Spalacidae > Nannospalax > Nannospalax galili. The sequence goes on from NW_008328096.1 coordinate 167,373, forward strand.
ATGTTATAAGATTAGATATTTTGATAATCTAATTTCATTTGTATATATATATATTATAAAGTTGTCAAAATGAAATCAGTATTGTTTACAAAAGACAATATTAGACAGCGTGTCTAGGTTCATGAAATCATTAGACTTTGTTTTGTTTTTTTGTTTTTTGTCTTTTTGAGACAGGGTCTCTCTGTAGGCCCAGCTGTCCTGGAGCTCACTGTGTAGACCAGGTTGGCCTTGAACTCACAGAGATCTACCTGCCTCTGCCACCATGCCCAGAATAATAATTTTTTTTAATGTAGTTCTGGGAATGAAACCCAGGACTTCATGCATACTAGGCAAGCACTCTAGCAACTGAGCCACATTCCAGCCCTCCTCCCACCTCCAAATACTATTATAGCTCAACCATTTTACTGATCTCTGAACCTTCCACTACTAAAAACTGTTTGGTACTATGTTTTCTATATTACAAATTTTTTTTTTTTTT
>NW_008328096.1:168180-176461 GCF_000622305.1 Nannospalax galili
TGCCATGAATGCTATTTAGATTCCACTCTCATTAATAAGTTGGTAGATTTGTTAGTTATGTCACTTTGTCTCATATTGGGGAAGGAATTTTTCTATGATAAAAATTTTGTCCTAAAGTAGTTTAAAAGGAAAGGCAAGGACAAAACTAAAATGCTAAAGTATATCACAAAAATGTTTATGAAAGATAAAACTTACATATTGTATCATGGGGCTGGAGAGTCAGCTCAGCAAAGATTGTTCATAGGTTTTGTTAAGGGCCTGGGTTGGGTTCCTATAACTCCAGTTCCAGGGGATCTGACATCGTCTTTGGGCCTCTACAGGGATCTGCATGCACATGGTACACAACCAAATAATCACAAACACACACACACTTTAAAAAAATCCTTAAAAATCTATTTCAATTTTTTGTGTATGGGTATATTGCCTGCATGTATGTAAGTGTACCTGTGTCATGCAATGCCCACAGAGGTCAGAAGAGGGTGTGGGATCCCCTGGAACTGGAGCTACAGATGGTTGTTAGTTGCCATGTGGGAGCTGGGAATTGAACTTGGGTCTTCTGCAAAAGCATCCAGTGCTCTTAACCTCTGAGCCATCTCTCCAGCTTCAAAATAAACAAATCTTAAAAAATATTATATGTATATATTCATGATAAATAAGTTATTAAAAGTTCCTTAGGATAAAATTAAATACACTAATATAAAATTAAAACCTACCTTTCTATTTGCACAAATAAGGCTTTACATTTATCAAAACTGGCTTTGAGGACAAAGATACTATATTTTACTTCTTTTCTAGGTAGGGGCATTTACAACCTATTGATTAGATTTTGCCCAGATATCTCTTACGTGGACGTAAATATGCGTTAGTGCTCATTTGTATATTTTCCCCCAGAAGTGAACCTTTCCCTTAATGGAAAGCCACCAACTTAGTGATTGGAAAAATTCCATTAGAATTATTCATACCTGGGACTTTCCTGCCAAGTTATACGCAGTGATCACAGAACTTACTTTACTGGATTTGTGTTTAGGTATATCTGTAAAATTTGGCCAGTATACAACTCTTTCACTGTACTTATCATCCTCAGTCCTCTGCATTAGTTCAGCAAACAAATGACATTATAAGAGTCAATTAACAAGAGGGCTGGAAAGATGGCCCAGTTAAGAGCACTGGCTACTTTTGCAGAGGACCCAAGTTCAATTCCCAGCTCCCACATGGCAACTAACAACCATCTGTAACTCCAGTTCCAGGGGCTCCCACACCCTCTTCTGGCCTCTGTGGGCACTGCATGACACAGGTGCACTTAACATACATGCAGGCAATATACTCATAAAATAAAAAATAAAAAATTAAAAATCACTTAACAAAATTAACTAAAATTTTCACTTTCCTTGACCAAAAGCACTCCCATTAGTTCTTCTAGATCTAAGATCTACTTCTTTTAAAAAGCATCATTAATCTCTTTTAAAATAATAACTGGGCATCCTATAAAAACATACAGAAAACAACTGTACAAGCCATCTCTGCTAAAGGGAGACACTATATACTGTGGTAACGGGCTTAATAATGAAAAATTCAAAATTGGTTATAATAGCTTTTCACAGTGAACTCCCAAGAGACAAAAGCCTCAATGCATAAAAATTAACAGGTGATTTAATCTATTTAACAAGACACTACATCAGAGACTCCCGTCATCCCTGGTAGTAAGGACCCCATCAGGAACTTCTGATTGTCTCCTTGGCTACAGAACTTCAGTGAGTGAACTCTTAAATTTGTATTTTGCACCTCTTCTGAGGACACATACTCATCGATTTCTGAAAGGCTGGATGACAGACACTCTACTGTCCATTAGGAACCATAAGAAAATGAAAACGTAAATGTCCCCAACATTTCTACTGTCATTCTTTGGGACATATTCCATACACAGATGTACATGTATAAACATATGTATGGACATTTTTCACATACGGGGACATATTTCATATAGTGACACATTTTATATATACCTTGAAAACATTTATTTTAGAATTTAAAAAGTTAAAAATTAAGCATGCACCATGTCCTAGTTTGTTTCTCCATTGCTGTGACAAAATACTCTGACCAATACCAACTTGGGGAGGAAAGGGTTTATTTATCTTACATCTCCCAGGTCACAGTTCATCAGGGAGCCCAAGGTACCTGGCAGGAACCTGGAGGCAGGAGCTGGAACACAGGCCATGGAGGATCACTGCTCACAGGCTTGCTTCCCTGGCCCCTGCTCAGCCTGCTTTCTTATGCAACATAGGCCCACCTGCCCAGGGGTGGCACCACCCACAGTGGGCTGGGCTCTCCCACATCACTCAATCAAGAAAATGTCCCTCAGACATAGCCACAGATTAGTCCAACAAAGGCAATTCCCCAACTGAGGCTCCCTCAACCCAGGTGTGTCAAGTTCACACTAAAGCTGTCCCGCACACAGCGTCATATATTTTCTTTCCCTTCCCTTCCCTTCCCTTCCTTTCCCCTCTGCCCCTCCCTCCCTCCCTCCCTCCCTCCCTCTCACCCTTCCTTTCTTTTTTCCCTTTTGCTTTTTGAGATCAGACTGGCCTTGAACTCACAGAGATCCACCTGCCTCTGTCTCCTGAGGACTGGGACTAAAGGTGTGCGCTATCACACCAGTGTGATATATTTTCTTGTATGAGAAAAACATCTCTGACCCTGGGGACTGTAGTGATCTTCGTTTTTGCTAGCTGTGGTTTTGCTATGACTTTTGCTAACTCAAATCCTGTACTTGACTTAAACCAAGTCTTCATGCTTGAAAAGATTACAATTTTCCCTGACCCATCCCAAAGGCCTCGCTTATTGTTCAGTATGATTTGGTTAAAAAATTTTAAGAGTGACAGAGCCTTATTTTAAATCTGCTAAAGGAAATTCCCGTTTGGGGCTAACTTCATTTTATTTCTAAACTCCTAGAGCCAAAACAATGGTTCTTACTGAGGAAATAATCTTAACTAGGTAATAACTAGCAAACATATTAACTAGTGCCAACTAATTGAGTTACTTTGTTCTTATAGATATTAATAATGTTAAGATATACTTGTGACCATCAGGTCTAATAGACTCTGAAAAGCCCTAGGACACACTCAGATTTCTACCTTGTAGTAACTTAGACGCTATTGATTCTTGTTGGAGATACCCTAAAATCTGGGTTTTCTAGTTATACAAAAACAATCAATCTCTAATGATGACAACATTCATGATGGATTCACCAAAAATTGGCCAAAAGTTATTAGTAGATCCAGAAGCTGCAAGGTATATGGATTGGACTAAAAACTTTACAACAGTCTAAAATTTGTTAAGTTTTTTAAAAGACAGGATTTTCCTGTAGCCCCAACTGGCCTGAACTTTGCTATATAGACCAGGCTGACATCAATCAGAGATCCACCTGCCTCTGTGAGTACCTGGGTTAAAGGCATGTGCCATCACATGGGGGTTTGTTAAAATTTTTAGAAGAGTTCATACACGCCTTTAATCCCAGCACTTGGGAGGCAGAGGCAGGTGGATCTCTTGTGAGTTCAACGCCAGCCTGGTCTACATAGCGAGTTCCAGGCAAGCTGGGGCTATGGGAAGACCCCGTCTCAAAAAGACACCCCCCCCAAAAAAAAACGAGTTCATAGAGCTGCCAGGATGAGTGAGTAGGTAAGGTTACTTTCTACCAAGCCTGGTGACCTACAAGGTGGAAGGAGAGAACTGTCTCCACAAGTTGCCCTCTCACTTCCAGATGTGTGCTTGGTACACACGTGTACACACACACGATGGTAAAAAGTGTTCATGTTAAAAAAAAAATAAGACATATAGAGGCTGGAGAGATGGCGCAGTGGTTAAGAGCACTGGTTGCTCTTCCAGAGGACCTGGGTTTGGTTCCCAGCACCCAAGTGGCAGCTCACAACCCCTTGTAACTCCAGTTCCAGGGGATCTGACGCCCTCTTCTGACCCCCATGAGCACTGCAGCATGCGGTGCGCTTGGATACATTCAGGCAAAATACTCATACACACAAAACCAAATCTTTAAAAAAAATGATGTTATGCCGGGTGTGGTGGCGCACACCTTTAATCCCAGCACTTGGAAGGCAGAGGCAGGTGGATCTCTGTGAGTTCAAGGCCAGCCTGGTCTACATAGTGGGTTCTAGGACAGCTGGGGCTACAGGGAGACCCTGTCTCAAAAAGACATAAAATTAATTAATTAATTAATTAATTAATTAATTAAAATCCCATGTTTACTAATTAGGTTTGCAAAGTATTCCATAGTACAGTTAGAATTAGAAAAAACCTGAATAACACCCATATTTTGTCAGTAAAAAATAGACAATATTACAAAATAATTCACATTAGAATCTCATTTCCCATTTTGATTGTAAAATAAAAAGTAAAATATGGTTATGTCCACAAAATCTATGGAATTCTGATTTCTTTCCTTCCTCCCTTCCCTCTTTTTATTTTTTTGAGACAGGGTCTCCCTGTTGCCCAGCTGGCCTGGAACTCACTATGTAGACCAGGCTGGCCTTGATCTTATGCAGATCCATCTGCCTCTGTCTCCTGAGTGCTGGGATTAAAGGCATGCGCCACCACGCCCAGCCTGGAATCCTGATTTCTTACAAGTCTGGCTTCCTGTTTCTGCCCAGTAATAATATTTGGTACACAGGTAAGGGCAATTCTGTTGATGAGAAAGTGAAAATGATACTGTATTGTTATCTGATTTTTTTCTGCAATATAACTTTTTACTTCCTTAAACTGGAATGTGGTATAATAACAAGATAATAAGACAAATTATTACCATCAGGGGCTGGAGAGATGCTCAGTGGTGAAGAGCCCTGGCTGCTCTTGCAGAGGACCCAGGTTCAGTTCCCAGCATCCACATGGCATCTCACAACCACCTGTAACTCCAGTTTCAGGGGATCCAACGCTCTCTTCTGTCCTCTGTGGGCATTACATGCACATGGTGCACTTAAATACATGCAGTCAAGATATTCATACACACAAAATAAAAAATAAATAAATCTTTAAAAAATTATTATCAACAGAGCCAGGTGTGGTGGCACATGCCTTTAGTCCCAGCAGTCAGGAGGCAGAGGCAGGAAGATATGAGTTTGAGGTCAGCCTGGTCTACATAGTGAGTTCCAGGCCATCTGGGGCTACAGGGAGCTCCTGCCTCAAAAAAATTATTATCAACAAAAGGTTACAATAGTTTATATATTAAAAACCAATCTTTCCTAAAATTAAAACTCAATTTTAGCACTATGTTGTCTTTCAAGGTGGCTCCTGCCACAGCTCTGTGAGCAGGGGAAATCTTCTCCTCGGCTGACCTGTCTCCCGAAGTCTGTCTCAGAGTCTCTAACCTTGAAGGCGATCTTGAAAAATCTCTTAGTCCTCTGGCTGCTTCTAAGTTGGGATGGCGACAGCAGTGTCTTCCGAGACCCTGGAATTCTCTGCAGTTTCCCAAGCCTTTCCAACAACCAGTCCACAAATGAGTGGTCGGCAGAGCTTCTCCTTTCTTCTTGTTAAAACTTTTGAGTTTTAACTGTGAAAGTGGCTCCTTGTTGGTGCACTACATCTGCACTGGGAAGACTTTGTGGGTCAGTGTGCGCCGGCTGGGGACCTCATGCCCTGGATGCCTCACCTGCTGGGACCTCATGCCCTGGATGCCACATAAGGTGTTTCTTGAGCCTGAGGTGCACCTTGCCTTGGAACCTGCATGCTCAGGCTAACGGCTATCACATACGCACACACAGACACACACACACACACACACACACAGACTCATACACATGCACACAGACTCACAGACACACACAAACTCACAGACACACAGACACACAGACTCACAGACACACAGACTCAAAGACACACACACAGACACACACTCACATACACACACAGACACACACACAAACACACAGACATACAGACATACACACACAGACTCACAGACACACAGACACACACACAGACACACACAGACACACAAATTCACACACACAGACACACAGACTCACAGACACACAGACACACACAGAGTTTAAAGTTGCCAAATACATATAAACAGGCTCAGGCTTATGGCTATCACATACACACACACACACACACACACACACACACAGACACACAGGCTCACAGACACACACACAGACACACAGACTGACACACACACAGACACACAGACTCACATACACACAGAGACTCACAGACACACACTCACACACACAGACACACACACACACACAAACTCACAGACACACAGAGACGCACAGGCTCACAGACACACAGACTGACACACACACAGACACACAGACTCACATACACACAGAGACTCACAGACACACTCACACACACAGACACACACACACAAACTCACAGACACACAGACATACAGATACACACACTCAGACTCACACACAGACATACAGACACACACACACACAGACTCACAGACACACAGACACACACACAGAGTTTAAAGTTGCTGAATACACACAAACAGAAACCCCTTTTCTTTTCCCTAGCCTGCATGGTCAGTAGCACACTCCCCATCCCCACTGCATTGCTCTTCATTGCAGATCAGTCCTTTAGAAAACAGGCCCTGGGGCCGGTGGGCGAGCTGGCTCCACAGGTAAAGGTGCTTGCCGCCAAGCCCGGGGACCTGAGTTTGATCCTCAGAACCCCCATGGTAGGAGAGAACTGACTACATAAGTAGTCCTCCGACCTCCACACATACACTGTGGTACATGCGCATCACCCACCAACAAATAATTAAATGTTAAAAACATTAAAGGAAGTAGCTCACGCCTGCATGATTTAAGTTGTAAGTTGTATATTACAGCAAAAACACTTCAGAGAGAAACGAGGCAGATCCAGACTCCCCGAACTAGAGAACGGAGTAAAATTCATAAAGGGTGTTCAAAGGTAGCATCTTCTCAGGGATCATGTTAGAGAGAGAGAGAGAGAGAGAGAGAGAGAGAGAGAGAGAGAGAGAGAGAGAGAGAGAAACTTCCACTTCCCCTGCCAGTTTTCCTGCTTGTTCTGTCAGTGTTTGCTGACACCTACAGGTGACAGTGTGCCAACTGTTTTACTTAACAATGGCATCACGAATGCTTTTTTTTTTTTAATCTGCTTAAAGAAAGTAAAATAATTATTTTAAAATTTAGTTGTTTACGCACACATTCATTTCTGGTTCCCACTGCCTCAGTGCTGGGAAAGTTTCCCATCATGGCCAACGATTAGCTCTGTTCCGTTGTCAGTCTGACACCTGTAGGGCCCCAGGCTAGGTGACAGTGATGAGAAGTCTCAGTGTTCCCCCCACCCAAAAAAAAATCTATACCTAGGCTGAAGATTCTTTAAGGCTGATTGACTGATTAGAACTTCTTTCATGTGAGGGGCTGGAGAGATGCTCAGCAGCTAAGAGCGCTGGCTGCTCTTGCAGGGGACCCAAGTTTGATTTCCAACACTCGCATGATGGCTAACAACAGTCCATAACTCCAGTTCCAGGGGATCTGACACCCTTTCCTGACCTCTGAAGGCATTGTATGACAAGGGTGCAGCTACACACTTACATATGTGCAGTCAATACACACATACACAGAAAATAAAAATAGTAAACATAATATTTTAAAAAGAACTTCTTGAGTGTGGAGAGTTGGAATGTTGCAGATTCAGAACCACAATTATCTTGAACTACTTTTAGTTCCCTTTATAGCCTTTTTTTTGTCTTTTTGAGACAGGGTCTCCCTGAAGCCCCAGCTGACCTGGAACTTGCTATGTAGACCAGGCTGCCCTCAAACCTACAGAGATCCACCTGCTTCTGCCTCCCAAGTGTCAAATGCTGGGATTAAAGGCAAGCACCACCATGCCCGGCTTTTATAGCCTTTCAGGGCCTACCTCTGGATGTGATATAGCATCCTGTCTTACTTTCATTTCTATTGTTGTGATGAAATGCTCTAACAAGAAAAAGCCATACAGGGCAGGAAGGGTTTATTTAGTTCCCAATTTCAGGTTGTAGTCCATCATTGGGAGAGAAAGTCAAGGCAAGAACTTCCAACAGCTAGTCACACCACATCCACAGTGGAGAGTTGAAAGAAATAAATGCATGCATTCTAGTTTGCTTGAATTCTGCCTGGTTTCTGCACCCTTTCAAAACTGTATTTTATTTATTATCTTTATTTTATGTATATGAGTGTATTGCTTGCATGTAGGTAGGTGCACCCGTGTCATGCAGTGCCTGCGGAGGTCAGAAGAAGGTGTCGGATCCCCT
>NW_008328096.1:177239-198809 GCF_000622305.1 Nannospalax galili
TCAGAAATAATTTTTTTCTCATTGGTATTCATGCCCGGTAGAAAATTTATTTATTATTTTTACTTTATATGTACGAGTATATTGCCTACATATATGTAAGTGCACCTGTATCATGCAATGCCCTCAGAGGTCAGAATAAAGTGTTAGAATCCCTTGGAACTGGAATTATGGACAGTTGCTACCTACCATGTGGGTGCTGGGAATTGAACCCACGTCCTCTGCAAAAGCAGCCAGTACTCTTAACCACTGAGCATCTCTCCAGTCTCCCCCCCTTTAAAAAAAATAACATCACTTTATTCTAAGTAACTCACAAATAAACATCACACAACTAGTTTAAGGAGGGCAGTCGGACACTTGTCCAGTCCCACACTCTATGTATCTCAACACACTTCTGTAGTCAGAATGAGCATTCTGAAGCATAGGGCTTTACACTGTCACATCTTTTCATTTATCTACCACAAAAATAAATAAAAGTATGACAGCTGAAACCATAAGAAAAATGGCTTTATATCCTCTTTCATGGCGGTGCTGGTCAATTTTTGTCAACTTGACACAAACTAGAGTCACCTAGGAAGAGGGGGTTTCCTCCATTAGATTAGCCTGTGGGCATGTCTGTGGGTAATGTTTTCTGATTGTTAATCGACATAGGTTTGCCCAGTCCACTGTGTGTGGTGCCATCTCTGGGCAGGTGGGTCTGGGCTGTATAAGAAAGGTAGCTGAGCAGGCCAGGGGAAGCAAGCCAGTAAGCAGCGTTCCTCCACGGTCTCTGCTTCAGTTCCTGCCTCCAGGTTCCTTCCTGAAGCTCCTGCCCTGGCTTCCCTCAGTGACAGACCTGTAAGATGAAATAAACCCTTTCCTCCCCAGGTTGATTTTTGGTCATGGTATTTATCACAGCAACAAAAACCAAATGAGACTTGCCAGGTGTGGTGGTGCACACCTTTAGTCTCAGCACTCAGGAGGCAGAGGTAGGAGAATCTCTATGAGATTGAGGCCAGCCTGGTTTGCATAGTGAGTTCTAGGACAGCTGAGGCTATAGGGAGGCCCAGTCTCAAGAAAAAAAAAACCCACCTCACAAAACCAAATGAGAACAGAAGTTGGTACCAGAAGTGGGGTATTTCTGATAGACCTGACCATGTGGCTTTTATGCCTTGAAATGTCTTCTTTCTTTTCTTCTTCTTTTTTTGTGGGGGGGGTGGTGGCTGTGGAGGATTGTGGAGCTTTGGGCTAGAAAGGTCAATGAGTGCTCAAAGCTCAGTGTTGTGGGAACTTGGATAATATTTTCAAGAGAAAGGCAGATGACAGAGGTCTGGCTTGTGAAGTTTCAGAGAGGGAAGTTTGAGAGTCCCTCAAGGACTTTATCAGGGCTATGCATGTGATGTTTTCAACTAGGAACCTGTGGATCAGCTGTGATTAACAACAGACCAGAACCAAAGAGGTGAAAGCTTTGCTTTACTGGGATGATTGATGTTGTTTAGCTCAGGCTGGAAAATCAGCTGTGATTAGTAAGAGACCAGCGTCATTGCTATGAAATCTTCTGGGAAGTATTTCCTCACACAGAAGCTGTGGTCCAGAGGGGGCCAAGGCTACATCTCAAGTTGGAAGCTGAACTTGGTCATGTGTAAGAGTTTCCCACATGGTGCTGGTTTTGGCAGCTTGAAAGCTGTCATGGAGAGAAGCTAGAGTCACCTGGGGAGAGGGAACAGAATTTCCTCCGTAAGATTGACCTTGGTCATGCCTGTGAAGCATTTTCTTAATTGCTAATTGATGTAGGAGGCCCAGCCGGCTGCATCACTGTGGGTGGTACCATCCCTGGGCAGGTGGGCCCAGGTTGTTTAAGAAAGGTAACTGAGCAAGCCAGGGGAAGCAAGCCAGTAAGCAGCGTTCTGCCGTGGTCTCTGCTTCAGTCCCTGCCTCCAGGTTCCTGTTTTGGGCTCCTGCCCTGGTTTCCCTAAGTGATGGGGTGTAATCTCTAAGTTGAATAAACCCTCTTCTCCCCAAGTTGCTTTGGATCATGGTGTTTATCACAGCGGCAGAGAAGCAAATTAGGACAGTGACCCATGTCCTCATCACCTAACATTGCCCTCTGTCCACATACACACACACATCTCCACAACATGAGGAAAAACACCCGTTTTTTTTTTTGTCTTTCTGAGTTTGGATCACCTCTCTTAATATACTCTCTAGATCCATCCATTTTCCTGCAAATTTCATGTTCTTTTTAAAAAAACATTTATTTTTATTTACTTTTTATTTTATGTGTATTAGTGTTATACCTGCATGTATGTAAGTGCACCCGTATTGTGCAATGTCTGTGGAGGCCAGAAGAAGGCGTCAGATTCCCTGGAACTGGAGTTATGGACGGTTGTTAGTTGCCATGTGGGTGCTGGAATTTGAACCTGGGTTCTGTGCAAGAGCAGCCAGTACTCTTAATCTTGGAGCCATCCCTCCAGCCCATGATTTCATTTTTCTTTACAGTTGAATATTCCATTGTGTATATATATCACATTTTCATCATCCATTCATCTGTTGAGGGGTGCCTAGCTTGACTCCATTTCCGTGTTATGAGATAGCAAAAGTTCTAACAGTTGCAGACTTGCCCATGAAATATAATTGGAGAAGTGGCCAGTTTCCTCTGAAAATTCCTTTTGTTGTTCATCCTTGAGTTCTTACCCTTGGGCTCAGAATACTGAAACCCTCAAGCCATCGGTTCACACCCCCAAACCTTTGCTTTTTCTCTCCAGGTAGCCACTACCCGCTTGTCCACTAGGTTGCGCCAAAGGTTTGTTTTTTTACCTTATAAAATAAATGAAGTAAGAAACAGGTATACTTGACATGTTTGCTTATTTTAAATTAAATCTTCCTGTTAAAAGGACAGTCATGCCGGGCGTGGTGGGACACGCCTATAGTCCCAGCACTTGGGAAGCAGAGGCAGGCGGATCTCTGTGAGTTCAAGGCTAGCCTGGTCTACATAGTGAGTTCCAGGATAGTTGGGACTACAGGCAGACCCTGCTTCAAAAAGACAAAAAAGACAAAAAAGACAAAAAAAGAAAAAAAAAAAGGACAACCGTATATCAAACTTACAATGTGAAAAAACTAAAAAGCAAAACAAAACAAAATAAAAACAAGAACAGGAGTTTAACCTTTCTTGGTAATTTTTTTCTGGGTAAAAGTATTACTAATATCTGTTTTATCTGTTTTAGTAACTGTGTGTGCTTCGGGGGGGGGCTGCTGCATAATCTTGTTTCTGTCACAATATTCTTTGTTAGTTAGTTCGTTAGTTTGTTTTGAGACAGGGTCTCCCTGTAGCCCCAGCTAGCCTGGAACTCCCTGTATAAACCAGGCTGGCCTTGAACTCACAGAGCTCCACCTGCCTCAGCCTCCTGTGTGCTGGGATCAAAGGTGTGTGCCACCATGACCAGCCACTATGTTCATTTTAAGGAGGATTTCATTTCTGGGTTTAAAATATCCTGTCAATTATTAGGAATCCTAATAGTACTCTGTGGGCTGGTAAAGACCATGGAAGGTGGCGGAAGCCGGCACTGTTTGAAACGCTGTTTTACATTCAGAGTGATGACAGGAGGTGTTTGTGAAACAGTCACCTGTGGGAAGTGCTTCTCTTCAATTCTGATATTGATGGTCACTTTAATAAATCCCACAGTTCCTCCTGGTCTGGTCACAGAGACACTTGCTCTCTGCTGTCTGAAGAATTTGTCTGTGAGTTACTCATCAAACACTGGGTCTTGTTAGGGAAACGACAGGCAAGAATACCCTCATGGCTCAGGGGAAATGAGTCCACCAGGTGCTCCTGACGATTGGTATTTGTAGAGAACAGAATTTTCAAGAGAAATTTACCAGTTTAAACTGATGTTGTTACCTGTCAGATTGTGGTAGGGAACTAAAAATCGTCTGAGGGGCTAGAGAGATGGCTCAGCAGTTAAGAGCACTGGCTGCTCTTGCAGAGGACCCAGGTTCGATCCCCAGCACCCACATGGTGGCTTACAGCTGCTATAACTCCAGTTCCAGGGTCCAGTGCTCTTTTCTGGCCTCTGAGGGCACCAGGCATGTATATTGTGCACAGGCAGGAATGCAAACTGATGTGCACACAATAACAATGAACAAACCTTTAAAAAATTCTTCTGAATCTTTTCTTTTTGTAGATTTTTGTATCCCAGACTGGTCTTAAACTGCTTCACTCTTCTGAGTACAAAGATTATGGGTATGTGCCACCATGCTCAGCTTCATCTGAATCTTAAAACGAGCCAGATAAAATAAATTACAAATGTATGAAGCTGAATTGGAACATTCTTTAAAATTTTATTATTATTTTGTTTAATGTGTATGAGCGTATTGCCTGCATGTGTGTAAGTGCATCCTTGTCATGAAATGCCTGTGGAGGTCAGAAGAAGGCATTGGATCCCCTGAAACTGGAGTTACAGATGGATGTTAACTGCCATGTGGGTGCTGGGAATTGAACCCAGGTACTCTGCAAGAGCAGCAGCCAGTGTTCTTAACAGCGGAGCCATCTCTCCAGCTCCTGAATTGGAACACTTTTGAAATATGTTATTTATAGTTTATAGATTCTTTTTTATGTGTATGTTTCTCTCTCTCTCTCTCTCTCTCTCTCTCTCTCTCTCTCTCTCTCCCTCTCTCCACACGGCGTGCATCTTCTTCAAGGGTCATTTTGTTTTGGAAGAAAGTTTTGTGTTATGCCCATGTGTTAATTAGGATACCAAGAAAACAAAACTTCGGGGTTTTTAGTCTACTGACTGTTCCGCTGGGTAGCAGGTGGATGCCTATGGCCAGAACTAGGACTAGTATTGCATTGTTTTGTTTCTTTTGTGTGTGTGCAAATACGTGTTTGTGGGGTGGGAGGGTTACATATGCCACGTGTGCATGTGTATATAGAGGCCAGAGAACAACCTTGGGTATTTATATATTCCCCAGGTGCCATACACCTTTTTTTGAGACAGGATCTCTCTGTCACCCTGGCTGGCTTGGAACGCACTATAGAGACCAGGTTGACCTCAGTCTCGAAGAGCTATGCCTGCCTCTGCCTCAGGAGTACTGGGATTAATGGCATGCATCACCACACCCAGCTTCCTCTTTACACCTTTATGTGGATTCTGAGTATAAAACTTGGGCTGCCAGGCTTGGACTGGAAGCTCTTTTTTTTAAATATTTTATTTATTATTTTTATTTTATGTGTATGCGTGTATTGCCTGCAAGTAGGTAAGTGCACCTGTGTCGCACAATGCCCGTGGATGTCAGAAGAGGCTGTCGGATCCTCTGGGACTGGAGTTATGGACAGCTGTTGGCTGCCATGTGGGTGTTTTGATTCAAACCCCCGTCTTCTGCAAGAAAAAACAGTGTCCTTAACTGCTGAGCCATCTCTCCAGCCCCCAATTCCTGGCTTTCTTATCAATGAATTTGATATATTTTTGAAAAGTGTAACAAATAAATTTCTTTTTTAAAAAAGATTTTTTTTTTTAATTAGGTGGATATGTGCCTGTGAGGGTGGTGCCCTCAGAGGGCCAAAACAAGAGAGCCTTCTGGTGTTCCAGGTGATTGTGAGCCACCGGATCTGGGTGCTGGGACCACTCAGGTCCTCTGGAAAAGCCTCGTGTCCTCTTAACCACTGAGCCATCTCTCCAACCCCCCCCAAATTGTCTTCGCAAATTAGTCTTTTCAGGGCTGGAGAGATGGCTCAGCAGTTAAGAGCGCTGATTGCTCTTGCAGAGGACCCAAGTTCGATGCCCAGTACCCACATGGCAGTTGACAAACGTCTGTAAATCCAGTTCAGGGGATCTGATGCCTTCTTCTGACCTCCACAGGCATTGCATGACATGGGTGCACTTACATATATGCAGGCAATACACATAGAATAAATGTAATAAAAAATTCATCTTTTTCATTTTGCAAAATAAAATTATGTGCATGCATGTGTATCTGTGTGGGTATGAATGTGTGAGTGCAGGGGAGTGTGGAGGCCAGAAGAGTGTTGGATTCCCCGGAGGTTGTGAGCCACCTACTTTAGGAATTGAACCCGGGTCCTCTGCAAGAGCTGCAACTCAACCCCTGAGCTGTCTCTCCAACCTCTTTTTGTCTTGTTTAATCTTCCCTCCCCTCCCGTCCCCTCCCTTCCCTCCCTCCCTCCTATTTTCCCTTCTTCCTCCCTCCTCCTCCTCCTCCTCCCTTACCCTTCTCCTCCTCCCACCTTCTCCTCCTCCAAAGTTCTGCTTATGTAGTCCAAGCTGCTGTTAAACCAGAAATCCTTCTGCCTCAGCCTCCCCAGTGCTGGGATTAGAGGCATGTGCTGCCATGCCAAACCCATACGTTCTTACTGTTTTTCCTTGCCCCGTTTTATGGAGACAGGAGCTCTCAATGTAGCCCAGGCTGACCTCAAACTTCTAATCATCTGCCTTCAAGTCCTGGGATTACACATACGCACAAGTAAGACTAGCCAGATGTTCAAGTCAAAATGTGGAAGAATGGCTGAGAGGCTCCTCTTTACATAAAGGAAAAGATCCCAGACCACACGCAGACAGATCTGATGAGCGGCCTCCTGTCGGACAATGTTGCTGCTTGTCCTGTTGTTAGGACTGGACTTCGCTGCACCTCCTTAGCCACTTCTGCTCCAAGAACTCTTCCTTTTAATGTTGCTTCTCCAAAAACCTGTTGCTGCTTCTTTTTTCCACTGGCCTTTGCCAGTGAAGTGGAGAACTGGCTGGATCGTGTTTCCCTGCTGTCCGCTTTTGAACTGAAGTATCAGGTGTGCGACTCTCTTGATGGGGTTTGGTTCCCATATTTGTGCCTTAACTTCAAAGCTGGCCAGGGGAAGTGTTTTATGACTTCATCTGGAAGGAAGTGGGACTTCCACGGGAAGGGAGATTTCACAGTACTCTAGTCTCCAAATCTGACCAACACCTAGAAAATGTAATCAGTGTCTACATCAAACACCGTGTGGTGCTGTGTGCTGTGACCTCCATGGGCAAGAACTTCAGTTTATGGCTTATATCAGAGGTTCTTAGAGCCCCCATAACTCAACAGCTTACCCCATAAATAAAGTAACTTGCAGCAAACTTGTTTTTCTACATGCCAGCCTGAAGCACAACAATCTGTCCTTCCCATGGTCTGACCTTGCTTGCTAAGACCAGCAAAATCCCTTATAAGGGCGGGGATGAGGTGCACATCAATGTCACTTTCCCAGCTGCTGGCTCTGTCTTAGGGCCTTAGGGCCCCTGAGTCTATAGTCACCTCTGCCACTTTCAAACTAGATAGTAAGCTGGGAATAGTGGCACACACCTTTAATCCAAGCACATGGGAGGTAGAGGCAGTCTGAGCTCTGTGAGATTGAGGCCAGCCTGGTCTACATAGCAAATTCCAGCGCAGCTAGGGCTACATAGTGAGACTGTATCTCAGAATAAATAAATAAATAAAATTGAATAGTGCTCTAAGCACTAAAATAAGAGTTTTACAGGCAGGGATGTTGGTGACTTTGGGGAAACACAACTTTCAGTAGCCTCCACAGCTGTGCAATGAGCTCATGTTGCTCATGGAGATGAATTGTATGAGTCATGCTTTGGACTGTTAGCGCTGTACCTCTTTGCAGGTAGATATTAATGTGCCCCCAGGAAAGTCATGCAACACCTGGTATCCAAATAGGGATCCAACAGACCCAAAGATGAGTCAGGCTGGGGCATCCATGGGGGAAATCCTGAGGTGGCTGTTCTCTGTGTGGCATGCAGTGGCTCACCTCGTGGATGAGTGTGGTCTGCTGTGTGGGTCGGAGGGTCCCTTCAAATGGCTAACGGACTAGAGAACACACTACACTGTAAACCCCAGGACAGTCACATGGGATGGGTGCAGGAGAATTGTGTCATCGGTTGTGTGGTCCCTGTTCTAGGTGGAGAACATCCAGTTGAGGCTGCGCTGTCTGTCCTGTGAGAAACTGCTCCCTTCAAGAATATGTGAGTGACGTCCGCAGAGTGAGCTTCTGACTTCAGAGGGGGCAAAAGAAAAAGCCCTATGGAGTGAACTAGTGCTCTGGGACCAGCTGCCTCCACTGAGCCCACATCAAGTCTGCTGTCCAGCCTCCACCACTGGATTCTCCCCCTCCCTCCCTCCCTCCCTCTCTCTCTCGCTCTTCCTTCCTTCAAAGCTTCCTTCCTTCTTCCTTTTCTTTTTTGCTTCTCTTCTTTGATTTTATTTATTTCTCCACTCTTACCAGTTTAGGATTCTCCCCTGCCTAGGGAATGGAGCTGCCCACAGTGGGCTGGGTCTTCCCATGTCAATCAACATAACTAAGACAATTTCCCACAGAAACATCCACAGGCTACCCAATGTAGAAAATCCCTTATTGAGACACTCTTCCCAGATGATTGGAGATTGTGTTAAGTTGATGATCAAAGCTGGGCATCACAGGTGGGATTGCCCAGATTGTATGCCAGTGATAGCCACGCAGGGCAACCAGAAGCCCCATGTTGGATGGTCAATATATTGTCCCCTTACTAATGTGCAGACCACATGGACTCTGGTGGACACCAGGGCTTGGTACACTCTAATTCATACCAGTTTCCTAAATCATAGCAGGCACCACGCAGCTGTAAATGGACATAGACACAGGGTAGTGTAAGGAAAGAGGAGCAGGCTTACCCTGTGGGTGGGAAAACATCCTCTCCAGGATTATAACTCCCATCTCTTCCTATAAGAAGACAGCCTGGGGGTGGGTGCTTCTGTACACCACAATTGGAGAATTCCACTTGAGCATGCAAACTAAAATCAGTGGCTGGGCACATGGCGAGCCAGTGAAGCTGCCTGCCTCATACAAGGTAGTTAGTACCAAGCGATGTAGACAGCCAGTAGGATGTGTAGTGATCACAGCCACTGTCAAGAAATTGGAAAAGTTAAAAATCATCTGGTAGACCAAGAGCCCTTTAGCAGTTTGGTGTGGCCTCTAAAGAGTCCAGATGTCTCCACGGCATGGTGCAGTCTGCTGGGGGAGAACTGTCATCAGCAGTCCTGCTTGGCGATGGGCCTAGGGTGCTACACCGTCAGTGTGTGCAGTAATGGTTCAGTTAGTATAAGTACAACCAATTACATTCTGATTGGATCTTAGGCTTCATGAGAGGGAACCCATGTTTGGTTGTGAGCCTGGATGAAACCTGGGTCTGGAAAGTCAGATGTCCCAGGAGGGAAACTCTGCCATTTATTAAATGGATTTGATGTGCTAGTGAAACTGCTGTCTAAACAATTGCTTCTGTCAGCCACAGTCAGAGGAGCCTCTTCTTGCAATTGGAGACGACTACAGTTCAACCAGTAAGTCCAATTTCTGAAGACATGGTAAGCGCCCCCTCCCCATTCCAGTCAAGCAGGCATACTGTCTTCCTTCCTAAGTTAGAGCTGCTTTCTGGGGACCCTGGAATTGAAGTGAGGCCTTCTTAAATTTTTAAAAATTTATGTGTATGTCTGTGTGCCTAAATGACTTTATATGTACCACATCTGTGTACGTCTTTAAAATCCATGTTACCAGCCAGGCGTGGCGATGCATGCCTTTAATCCCAGCACTTGGGAGGCAGAGTCAGGCGGACCTCTTGTGAGTTTGAGACCAGCCTGGTCTACATAGGGAGTTCCAGGTTGGCTGGGGCTACAGGGAGACCCTGTCTCAAAGAGACTACCACCACCACCACCACGAAAAAATCATTATTACCAATATTTTGTTAGTTTACAAAGCATGAAAATTCTAGGTATCAGTTTGTTACCAGGTTCTAATTTTGTTACAGTATTATTACAAAGCATAGTTCCTAAAACACTGGAATTCTGAAATTTTCCATTTCCTTTATGTCACAGTGTGAATCCCACCTCAGTCCGTTGTGACTTAAAAGCTTGAATAATTTTTTTAAATGAACTATATCAATCTTGTGCCTGGTTTTATTTCTTTTTTTTGCCTTTGCTTCCTTGTGGCTCAGAGCCAACTATTTCTTGAGAGCTGGCTGATACATATGTGCCCTGCTATACTGGCTCTTTGAGAGAATCCAGAAAGTTCTGACTTGTGGAATGACTGATTTCAATTGCATAAATATTTTGATTACAGACACTATTAAGCTGCTAATGGTTAGCATCTGTCTTTCAAATTTTCTGAGTATTTTACAATGGGTCTGCAAACCAATACAAACCAGCTCCACATCATTCTTATAATTTGATTAATTTATTTAGTGGGTTGGGGTGTGTGTACACTTAATTTTATGTGCATGAGTGTTTTGTCTGTGTGTATGTTTGTACACCATGTATGTGTACCTTGTATGTGCATCATGTGTGTGTCCTGTGGCATCAGAGGGCAGAAGGTGTCGGAGCCCCTGAAACTGGAATTATGGAGAGTTGTTAGCCACCATGTGGGTGCTGGGAATCAAACCCGGGTCTTCTGCAAGTGTAGCCAGTGTTCTTAACTGCCAAGCCATCGCTCCAGTCTCATTAATTTTTAAAATATTCCTGTTGCATATTAGTTTTAGATTTTGGCTTTATTTATTTTCTTAATCTTATTTTCCCTTTGCCCCAGTTTATTGCTTTTTAAACCTTGTCTGATGGGGCTGGAGAGATGGCTCAGCAGTTAAAAGCACTGGCTGCTCTTGCAGAGGGCCGGGGTTTGGTTCCCAGTACCCATATGGCAGCTAAAAACTCCAGTTCCAGGGGAATCTGACGGCCTCCTCTGACCTCCTCAGACATTGCACAACATGGGTGCACTTACACATATGCAGGCAATACACTCATACACATAAAATAAAAAATAATAAAAATATTAAAAACCCTGCCTGCTTCCATATATCGTTACAAACTCATTTTGCAATGAGTGGTTAAGAACACAGTTATCTGGTCAATAAAAGAGTTAAGTCTTCAGTGTTTTTTTGGGGGGGGGCTGTTTTTGAGACAGGGTCTCTATGTAGCCCCAGCTGGCCTGGAACTCACTATATAGACCAGGCTGGCCTTGAACTCAGAGATCCACCTGCTTCTGCCTCCCAAGTGCCTCCCGTGCACCATTACACCCGGCACAAGTCTTCAGATTTTAATAGGTTTAAATTTCAGTTCGGTTTTTGAGGTTTTTGCTGCTCAGGGTGTGTCACAGCCATGGTAGGCTCAGGGGTGACAGTGCACTCAGGTCAGGGAATCCCCGCCCCCACAGTGCTCAGTTTGGAGATTCCCCTACACTTTCCTGCCCACAGGGGTCCCTCCTCACTTCTTCTCACAGAAAGAGTGTTTGTTTTGGAGACTTCCGTCTTGGGCTAGTGCCCGGGCATCTGGGCACCTGAAACTGTTTTCAGGGTGAGTGTGGGAGTTCTGACTCTCTTCACGTCCACCTGCTCTTGTTGACTTTCAGATCCTCCAGTCTTGTTTTTGAATCCTAGTAAGTCATCATGGGAGAGACAGACTCTTAAACTATTACTTAAAATTCAAAATAAACAGCAAGGCTAGGAACAACTTGAGTCAAGGCTAGGAACAACTTGAGTCATTGAGATTTTTAGATTCCCCCCACCCGCCACTTCCAAAGGTGTGCAACGTTTCTGAGTACTTACGCTTCCCTTTGATCCTGTTTGCATTTCGGCTTAATAAGCCTGTTAATTTGGTTGTTCATTTATTAGCAGAATGGCACTGAATGCTGGGGTACAAACTGCCTCAGAGATCACTCAACAATTTCTTTTGACAGAGGAGAAAACGAGGAAGTGATTTGTCCTGCCACTCAGGAAGTGCACAGCAAGATATGAACTCAGAACGTTTTAAATACAGTCACTGGGGCATCAGTAACAATTTACTAAATGAGGAGCAAAGATGCTGGCCTGGTTCTGCACCCTCCTCCGTGAGCTCCAGAATGTAGTTTTGTTTTTCTTTTCTCGCTCTGGGGATTGAACCCAGGACCTTGCACATGTAAAACACAAGCTCTACCAATGAGCTGCCCCCAGCAGGCCTCTGAGAATTTTTATGGTCTGCAACATATCTTTTTTAAACTTAAAAAAATTATTATTTTTATTTTATGTGTATGCGTGTATTCCCTGCATGTAGGTAAGTGCACCTGTGTCATGCAATGTCCTCGGAGGTCAGAAGAGGCTGTGGGATCCCCTGGGACTGGAGTTATGGACAGTTGTTAGCTGCCATGTGGGTGCTGGGATTCGAACCCCGGTCTTCTGCAAGAACAACTAGTGTTCTTAACCACTGAGCCATCTCTCCAGCCCCTGTCTGCAATATATCTTAAAGTTTTGTGAATGTGTGTGAATGTATGCTGTATACATGTATATATGTTCACATGCGTGCACATGTGTGTAGAGGTCAGAGGTTGATGTTGGATGTCACTCTACACTCTATTTTTTGAGACAGGGTCTCTCACTGAACTTGGAGCTCGAAGTTTCAGCTGCATTGGCTGGCCAGTGAGCACTAGGAATCCACCTGTTTCTGCCTCATCAAGGCTGTGATCATAGGCACGCAGGGCCATGCTTAGATTTTCACATGTGTGCTGGGGATTGGAACTCAGGTCTTTGTGCTTGCAAGGCAAGAATCTCACCAACTGAGCCCCCTCCTTAGCCATCGGTCTGCAATATTAACACTCAGTACACAGTAACTTCTCATCAATGGGGCTCTTTCTCCCTCTAGTTACTCCCCTCCCCTTTCTCTGGGAAAGACATTTTGGATCCGGGGTGCAGAGGAAGGACAGGCTGACATCTGGGAGTGAGGAAGCTCTCCCCTACACTTCATCTTTCTGACGCCCATTTCCCATCCATCACACCAGCTTCTGGTTCCATAAAGTTTATTACAAACAAGGAGGGAAGTCTGAGGCAGTCATTCATCGTAGAATTTTGGCAACTCGTCCCCCAGGATTACTCGGTGGTCCACACCAGCAGCTGTAATGGTAACCAGGTAGATGACACCCCCACTGGAGCCGTCCCGGCCCATGGCCAGAGCGATAGCTGCAGAGGGTTTCAAGTTGGAGAGAGAAGGAGCAGGCTTAGCTTCACTACTCCTTTCTTTGCCCTCTCGTCCATATGCCACTTTCACCCCACCCCAGGACCCCCACCCCGCAAGCTGGCCAGTTACCATCCGTGGTGAAACGCCGGCACTCCTCAGGAGACATGCCCGGCTTGTAAGCAGCATCCACATAACCGTAGATATAGGTGCTGCCAGAGCCACCGATGGCGAAGGGCTGTCGGATCAGCATTCCTCCCAGGGTTCCATACACCTGGGGAGAGGCATCCTCCAGTCAGACTGAAGGTCTGTCCAGGAGCTTCTTCCACTGGGCCGAGCAAGCAGGTGGTCTCCACCTGCAGTCCAGGGCCCAGAATCTCAACACTTGAGGCCGCAATGTGCTTTTAGGGCAAGCATCTCTGGAACTCATTGCTAGGCCGGCATGTGACCTCCACCTCCCTGTCGAGAGGAGAGGGGTACCCCAAGGTAGGGAGTGTTCCGGAAGGGACTCACTTGGCCCCCTTCACGTTGGTCCCAACCGGCTATCATGAGATGTGCTGACAAGTCTTCTCGATATTTGTAGGTGATATTCTTCACCACGTTTGCAGCAGCCAGGACAAGGGGAGGCTCCTCCAGTTCCAGCCTGAACAGGGTGTTGCGAATACGGGTCAGTAGGGTTTTCTTAAGTCCCACCTTCCCAGGCCACTATCATCACCTCTGCCAAGCTAAGATGTATTCTGCAGCTGCCGTAGCTCAGACTCCAGTTCTCTGCCCACATCCTCCGGGGAGCCACGGTCCCCCATCACCAATCAGCAAGAAGCTTTCAGTTGCTTTCCCTCTTTTTTTGTGCCCCACCCCCTCGCCTCCCAGTGATACAGCTCCTCTTTGGCCTTATGGGTAAAAGCAGATAAGCCTTTCTTTCCTTCCTAATGACCTTGATTTCTCATATGGCAACTGCCTGACATTACAGTGGATCCCGCCGCCATCTTCTTTCCAATTACAGTGGTTTATGCTTTTCAAATCACTGTGCGGGAGATAAGGTAGGTCCTATGAGCTCACAGATGCAGAACACAGAGACTCGAGTGCCAGGTCAAAACCAGCAAAAGCAGAGACTGAAACAGTGGCCCTGGAACAGGACCTGGTACAGGGATTTGTAGCTGGGAAGCTCCCGTGGGTGGACAGTCAGGACCCCCAGGGTTTCATACCCATGTAGCTCCAGCTGGTAGGCCGCCATGTCAGCCACGGCTTGGGCATCAGCAGCCGAGCCAGAGAGGGCACAATAGATCCGCTGGTGCAGGGGGGACAGTTTGTCGAACACCCGGTTCACCACAGCTTGTCTGTCGGGAAAGACAGTACCGATGAGTGGAAGGAAATTTTGAGGTTGGCTACCTGAGCTTATTTGAGAAGAAAAAGAGCTTGGCTTTCGATGCTTGGATTAAAGTCAGAAGGAAAAAGACATCCCAGACAAAGGACTCATTGTGCTAATCAAAATTAGACTTGCTGGGCTGGGGACATAGCTCAGTTGGTAGAGTGCTTACCCAGCATGCATGACATCCTGGATCTTATCCCCAGAATTACATTAAAGGGACATGGTGGCACACACCTTTAATCTTAGCACTCAGGAGGCAGAGGCAGGAGGATCAGCAGCTCAAGACCAGCTTTGGTTACATAGTAAATTCAAGGCCAGCCTGGGCTACCTGAGATTCTGTTTCAAACACCATCCTCCCCAAAATTAGACTTGTTTTTAGGCTTACATTTTATAACCAAGCAATACCTAATTAAGAAACACATGCCTCTTACCAATGCCTCTTTGCTATTAAATCATCTTGAGGGAGTTATATTCAACGGTATAAGAAATATTGATGTATCTCATATACTCACTTTGTATGTGAGGAAAATGACGGTGGGGAGCAGGGAGGGGACAAACAGTTCAAAATGAGATCAATGAGATCTGAGGTATCTGCTTGACAGAACCATCCTTTTCGTTCTAAACACAGATGGACAAGCCCCTCAAAAACTGACTTCTAGTTCCCCAAGACATTATCTCTTTCCACTCATCAGGCTGTGTAAACAATCAGACCCCCAGATCCTCCTCCATGATTTCAGAGGCCTGAGCACCTACCCTGCATTGTATTACAATAGCTTTCTGGAAAGTTCTGCCCCATTTCCCAAAAGCTACAGTTTCCCAGACTGTTTAAGAGTGGATTAGAGAAACGTACATCCAGGGCCCTCAGCTTCCTTCCCGACACAGACAGCTTTGCTGGGACTCACCCTGCAGACACCCGGGAGTCTGAGCCCACCACGACACCCCCATCAAACTCCACGGCCATAATGGTTGTCTGCAGAGAGACACAGAGTGTGAAATGTCAGAGAGGGAAGAGTCTCCATCCTTCATGTTAAAGAAGAGGAAAACAGTCACAGAGGCGGGAGGCAATGGGCCAAGGTCACACCGACCTTCAGCACAGAGCTGGCACACTCTGTCCTCCATTTTCTGTTTTGTTGTTTCAACCGCCTGCAGGGGGATGTCACAGCCTCGCTGTGGCACAACACAGCAAAGGACCATCTCCTCAGGCCCTGATGTCCCTAAGAGGAATCCTTTCCACTCTAAAGAAAAGTGGGAACCAGGCTGCGAGGGGCAGGAGATGGAGACTGAGGGCCAGAATGGGACAGGGGGGCAGACATTACCCTACGGTGGTGCAAAGGCCGAGTGAACTGACTCCAAGCACGAGCTCCTTGGGTACAAGGCAGTGGTGTAGACCTGACACAGTGAGTTACTGTGACATTAGAGAACGAGGCCAGGCCTTTCTTGGCCTGGAATCCTCCACCCTTACTCTATTAGAAGTGGGTTAAGTTCACAGGATAGTGAACGCATGGTGGAGGCCAGTGGTCAGCATGACCTGGAGCCAAGGCAGGAGGGACGGCAGACTAGAAGCTCCACTTAAGGAGTACCTGGTCCGGAGGTAAATAGGATCTCTGCGGCCAGGGGAAGAGATCTGCTGAGAGAGGAGCTGACTCCGGGGTTGGAGTGTGTGAGAGAGTGTGTGTGTGTGTGTGTGTGTGTGTGTGTGTGTGTCTGTCCCGGTCAAGAAAAGAATTAAGGAACAGTGAAAGAAGAGAAAAATATGTATTTCCCCCAATGCCTGTTGAGATTAACGGCACCTTATGTATTCGAGGTTCAACTGAGAAAAGTTATCAAGAAGAAATGCCTTATGTCAGGTCACTCAGGATTAATAGGCCTGGCACTAAAACCCAGGTCACACTCGGACCCCTTGCCTTGTTATGCTTCTTACCTTGCCCTGCTCCCTTGGTAGGGATGGGCATTTCCCAATGTATGAATGGTTTCTTAGGTCCCTTTCCACCACTCCACACCTTACTCTGGCCTCCAGGGATCCATCTCGAGTGCGCTGAGGACCAGAAAACGGCCAGCGACATTCTAGACTCTAGCCTTCTCAAAAAAATATTGCTCCAAGCTAAGAGTGTGGTTAGTGGCAGGCAGTGAGCAGAAACCAGCCACCCTTGGGGCTTCCAGCTGCTCCCGGCACCGGGCCTGGACACAGTAGACACGGGAGTGGGCGGAGGACTGTGCAGGCACCGCGGAGTACCTGGGCACAGCAGGACCTGTTGTTAGCACTCTGAGTGGAGGCTGTCTAGGGCCAGGTTACCAGGTTAGTCAACGACCATTATGATGAACGTAGAACATCATCTCTTTGCAGGGCCCTCAAGCCCCCCCCCCCATCTTGATTTAACCAGATCCACTGCGCAGACAGGAGCTAAAGCGAAAGTTCTTTGGAGCAGCTTCCCCCGCCTTGACGCTTCCGGCTAAGAACCAAAGCACTCCAGATCCCACCAGCTTCGCATGCCCGTTGCTCTCAGACCTCCCCCAAACACCCCACTTTAGAACCGGGACACCCCAAATTTGCTGTGGAGCGCAAGCACTGGGCGCCTCAAACTTCCCTTTACTCTTGGTCTCCTTATTCCCTTTCCAGCGCTTTCAGGGTTCCCTGGCCTCCCCACCGCTGACTCTCAGCCCGCAGACCCATTACCCCGGTGTGGACTTCTCCAGTCCGGGACAAGTCGGCGGTAGGCGCTCCAGCCCGCAGCATCCCAGCTGTGCGCTTGGGCTCAGGTTTCCAATCCGCGCGGAACCTGGCGCGCGGCGCACAGCCTGCAGCGGCAGCCCCGCCCCGTCTCCGCGCGCACTAGGGGGCGCAGGTCCTCTCCACCCCGCTGTGCGCCCTGAGCCAACCTGAGTCCGGCAGATCTGCCCAGAGACAGGTGACGAAAGAGTGTCCAGCCCTTAAGCTGGGGTGGGAGGGCCGCTAGCCAGGACCTCGGATCCGGTTTCCAAGCCAAAACAGTCTGGGCAGGCCATTTGCAGAGGGGGCGGGGCTAGAGAGTCGGCGGTTGCTTTCGATTTCTCTTTCCCCTAAACGCCTGTTCTTCCTACTAGCGCCACCAGCCTCAGCCGGTTCCTGGGACTTTCCAAGCGTGCCTCCCAGGCCCCGCCCTTCTACCCTCCCCGAGCCGCTGGTCCCCCTGCGCGCTGGGGAGCGTGGACCCGGGCAGCATCCTGGACAGACTCCTGTCCAGCAGGGACGGCGAGCGCCCCAGACCTGGACAGTGCCCGCGCCCCCATGGCTCTCCACGCGTGGCTGGGGACCGCGCTGCTGCTGCTTGCAGACTGGGTGCTGCTGCGGCCCGCGCTCCCTGGAATAGTCTCCGTGCTGGTTCCGAAGGAGTGGCCGCTGTTCTGGATCTGGGCGGTGGGCCTGAGCCGCTGGGCCGTGCTGGGACTGGGGGTGCACGGGGTCCTGAAGGCAAGTGGGCCCCACGAGGGAGAAACCGCAGGAACCCATGGATGGCTGGGTGCTTTGCAGCCGCTGGCGGCAGTGCTGGGCTTGGTCCTGCCGGTGCTTGCCTTGATCCGAGAGCTGGCCTCCTGGGTAGCCCTCCTTGATCATGACAGCACCAGACTTCTGCACTGGGGCAGTCGCCCGGAAGCCTTCGTCCTCGGCTATGTGGCCGCACTGTCTGCAGCCGCCCTATGGCACAAGTTGGGGGGCCTCTTGGTGGCCAGCAGCCAAGGGGCCGCTGGGGACTTGGTGCGTCGGCTACTAAGTTTCCTGGGCTCCGAGATGTGCTGCCTTCCGCTGGTTCTGGTTCTGCTGATCCTCTCCTGTGTTGGTAAGTGGGACTCAGGGCGAAAGGGAAGGCCACAGCCGGCTGGGCAGGAATCCAGTGAGCCTGTCAGAAAGAATGGAGTGGGCCTGGGAAGTGTGTCAGGGCCTAAGGTGATCACTTAGGTGGAGTGAGAAGAGTCCTGGCCCCAGAGGGAGTCCTAGAATCGATGTTGGGGCAGAACATCCCTCCCCATCCCTGACACTAGGGTTTTGCTCCACACCGCCATCTTTTTAAGCTACTGAAAGGTCTGGTGGGACAGCAACAGGTTGGTGAGCACCTGCAGCCTAGTCAGGCTTGGAACCATCGAGGTCTTCCTTCTGGGGAATGGTGAAGGAAGAGAGGCAGGGAGACGACAGTATGTCCAGTGCTGACCTGCTCAGACAGAATGTTTGTGACTGAGGTATCTCTTCTCTTTCCCCAGGGGAGATGGCCATTCCCTTCTTTACAGGCCGCCTCGCTGACTGGATTCTACCAGATAAGACAGCCCCTGCCTTCACCAGGAACATAACTCTGATGTCTGTGCTCACCATAGCCAGGTCTGGAGGCTGAGAATGGGGACCCTAAAACATGGGAGCTGGATGTTGGGCCTGTTGTTTAAAGTATATGAGGCTTTCTCTTGTTCCCCCCTGAGCACACCTTGACTCTCTGTCTCCCCAACTCTCTAGTGCAGTGTTGGAGTTCACCGGCGATGGGATTTATAACTACACTATGGGCTACTTGCACAGTCGTTTGCATGGAGAGGTGTTTCACGCTGTCCTGCGTCAGGAGACAGAGTTTTTCCTGCAGAACCAAACAGGTTTCTCATGAAACTTTTTCATTTGTATAATATACTGTATATCTCCACACATGCTCTTTTATTTTTAACCTTGACAGGCTACACACACACACACACACACACACACACACACACACACACACACACACATACCCTGCATTTAGTCCCCAGCGTTACATAAAACTGGGTGTGGTGGCACACCCCTGTAATCCTAGCACTTGGGAGATCAGAAGTTGAGGTTCAAGGTCATTCTGAGCTACACAGCTAGTCTGAGGCCAGTCTAGACTACATAAGTTCCTGTCTCAAAACCCAGGGTATTGTACATGTTAGGCCAGCACTCTATGTACTGAGCTACCGTCCCAACCCTCTTCTTCATGATATATAACATAGCGAAATATTTTCCTCTTTATCATAAGAAAAACTTAGCATTTTCACCCAGAAATTCCTCATGAATAGCAGCTACAGACTTTCAAGCCTGGAAATCTTGAGATCATAAAACCTAACTGCCTTACTTAAAGAGAAGTAAACCGAGTTCCAGAAACTAAATGCCAAAACTCGCATCGGCAAACATGGCAGAGACAAACTTGGGGTTAGACCTCAGCGTCTTGATTTCCAAATGTACTCCCTGGACTGCTTTGTCTGCCCCATATCTGCTGGGTGATCAGCCGCAGAACACAGACAACATAGGCACAGTCTTCGAGAAACATAAAGCTTTGAGAGAAATTCATATTACACCCATTTCTTTACAGGAAAACGTGGACCTTTTCTTGGCTCTCTCTTCTCTTCCCTCT
This sequence comes from Nannospalax galili, assembly GCF_000622305.1. Classification (NCBI taxonomy): domain Eukaryota; kingdom Metazoa; phylum Chordata; class Mammalia; order Rodentia; family Spalacidae; genus Nannospalax; species Nannospalax galili. The sequence continues at coordinate 196,929 of NW_008328096.1, forward strand.
CTTACCATGCATCCAAGTTCTCACACCTACACAGACCCCCACCTGCTTGCTGCAGCCTCCTTAGGACATGCCCACCCTGGAGCCGTGACTGTTTGCTAGCTCCGCGCTGTGAACCTCTCACTTGACTCTCTTGTCCCTAGGTTCTGTCACATCTCGGGTAACCGAGGACACATCCAAGGTGTGCGAGTCTATCAGTGACAAGCTGAATCTTCTGATGTGGTACCTGGTGCGAGGCCTGTGTCTCCTGGGGGTCATGTTCTGGGGGTCACCATCCCTCACCATGGTCACCTTGGCTGCCCTGCCTCTGCTTTTCCTTCTGCCTAAGAAGCTGGGGGAAAAGACCCAGGTATGTTCCTGGAATTGGTTCACCTTACACAGTGCCTCATCCCCCAGACTCAGTTTCTCTCGACTGTTTTCAATTTGGGTTCCCACTGCTTCTCTGTCGTCTGGGGCTCCCTGTCTCTTTGGCCTATGTGCCCACACTGTTCAACATCCCTCCCCATGTTCTCTGCCTTGTCTGTTAAATTCTGTCCACAGCCTGTCCTTAAGAATATGACTCCCAGGGCTGGAGAGATAATTCAATAGCTGAGAATACTTGTTGCTCTTGTAGAGGACCCAAGTTCAGTTACCCATGTTGGGCAGCTCACAACCATCTGTAACTCCAGCTCCAGGGGATCTGATGCCCTCTTCTGGACTCTGAAGGCACTGCAATCATGCATGTGCCATACACATTCACACACACACACACACACACACACACACACACACACACACAGAGACACAAATAAAAACAAAGAATAAATCCTAAAAAGGAATTTGATTCCCAGCCCATTCTGAATCAGTCCCCTCCCCTGCCTTGAGGGGAGGGCAGAACTGTACCCTTTTCTCTTCCTCTGTCCCTCTGCCTCTTGACTTTAATCTCCACACAGGTAGCCCAGATATTGGAGTTCCTTGTGGTTTGCAAGCCCTGTGTGATGTCTCTGGTCCATGTCTCCACAGTTACTGGCAGTACAGATTCAGGACTCTCTGGCAGAGTCCACCCAGGTGGCCGTTGAGGCCCTGTCAGCTATGCCCACAGTCCGGAGCTTTGCCAATGAGGAGGGAGAGGCCCAGAAGTTTCGCCAGAAACTGGAGGAGATGAAGACCCTAAACAAGAAGGAGGCCTTGGCCTATGTAGCCAACCTCTGGACCATCAGTGTGAGTACCTGAAGGCCACTGCTCATTCCCTGGTCTCCAAGATACCTCGGTTCTATTGTTCCCCAATCCTGCCTCTGTTCCTCCTTCAGTGGGGAATGGTTGGTTCTAGAAATCTGAAGCTTAACCACTCTACTCAGTGGAGTTAGCACTCAGTGTCCTTACTGCTGCTAACCGCTTCCTTGCCCGTGGTGCACAAAGTCCACTCAGCCCGGGCGCTAGAGCGACACCATGTCTCACAAACCCAGGGTCTTCCTTTGCCTTTCAGAGAGCCATAAATCCCTGTGTGTCTGCTTCATGCTGGAACTGTGGGAGTCATGGGAATACCAGAAGCCAGTGATCAGGGGCGTCTGCAACGTGGCCCCCAGAGAACTAAATCAGTAGTCAGAAGTTCCTGCTTGATGCTGCCATTAGCAGCACACCCAGGTTATCTTTACTGAGTCCATTTCTCCATTTTGAAAAATGAGAATAAAGTCTGTAATACCAGCACTCAGGAGGCCAAAACAGGAAGATCACTGTGAGTTCTAGGTCAGCCTGGGCTCCGCAGGCAAAGGTGCTTGTAGCCAAGCCTGATGACCTGAGTTTGCTCCCTAGAACCCACATGATGGAAGGAGAGGATGGGCTCTGGAAAGTTACCCTCTTCATTCACCCCCATACATAAAAAAAAGAAATAATGTAATAAAAAAA
>NW_008328096.1:199347-200748 GCF_000622305.1 Nannospalax galili
GTGTCCAGTTCCAAGATGTCTCCTTTGCTTACCCAAACAATCCAGATGTTTTGGTCCTACAGGTACTGCCCACCAAATCCTGTACCCACCCACCCCATGTTCACCTCTTCCATCACATCTTGCTGCTTCCAGTCCACTTACCACCAAGCACAGGTCCTTCCTAACCCTTCTAAGGCAATTACATGTTCATAAATCACCCCAAACTCAAGGGGAGAGGAGGCTTCAAAAGGAGACCCTCACATTCTTAGCAACATCTGTCTCCAGCAACCTTCTGTTCTTCCACGTACAATATGAAATGTGATTTCTGATTCCTGGAGGAAACTGATGCTAAGTGTTAGGCTTAGTGATGCTCGGTCTCCACGTTGGAAATGGGGTCCCTCCAGTTTCAACTCCCAAGTGCTGCTTCTCCACCATTTCCCGTGCCTTGTCTTCCCTCTCACCTCCTTGGGAGGTGTCACCCCAGAAGTGTGTGTGTGGAGAGGTTGGGAGTTGCTCTACTTCCCCATTTCTCTCCTGTTTGCTCTGGGGTGAGCTGCTGTGGTATATAATGGGATCGATGGCAGTCTCCAGGCTGGAGGCCTCCAGCTGCTCTTTCTGAGTGATTCTCTGGCCCTCAGGGTCTGACATTCACTTTACGTCCTGGAGAGGTGACGGCGCTGGTGGGGCCCAATGGGTCGGGGAAGAGCACCGTGGCTGCCCTGCTGCAGAATCTGTACCAGCCCACCGGGGGCCAGCTGCTGCTGGATGGCCATCCCATCTCGGAATATGAGCATCGCTACCTGCACCGTCAGGTGAGCGAGGAGGTGTGGAGGAAGGACGGAGTGTTATCCCTGGACACTCTTGCAGGACGGTTAGGATTTGTAGGAGACTGTGGGTGGAATGGGGGCTGTGTCAGAAGAGGACGTGGGATTTTACGATACACTTTCAATTTGAGTCTCCGGTTCTGAGATAACAGTACTCCTGTGTCTCTTGTCTGTGACTCACCCTCACTTTTTACCTCAGGTGGCCGCAGTGGGGCAGGAGCCACAGCTGTTTGGAAGAAGTTTTCGAGAAAATATTGCCTATGGCCTGATCTGGACTCCAACCATGGAGGAAATCACCACTGTGGCCATGATGTCCGGAGCCCATAATTTTATCTCTGGACTCCCCCAGGGCTACGATACAGGTCTCGCCAGCTAATGGCTAGATTTCTTTACTGAGACCCCAATAATTCTGCCTTTGCTATTCACTTCCTCCTGCCCCGTGGACATCAGTTTATTGTTATATGATCTTGTTGCTATGGCTCGGATCTTCAGAACTCCATTCACCTTCCCAGGATCCTCCCTGGTGTTTGTTTGTGTGTGTGTGTGTGTGTGTGTGTGTGTGTGTGTGTGTGTGTGTGTGTGTGTGTGTGTGTGTGTA